>NW_010099608.1:0-27523 GCF_000699245.1 Pterocles gutturalis | reverse complement strand
AAAGAGTGGTGTTTTCAGTATGGAGTGTGTGCAGCAAGGGTGTGTTCTTGTGTTCTGGGTCTGTTGAGAATTTTGGATTAGCCATCATCCTGTTCTTTACCAAAATGGAACCTTTCCATAACCTTTTAAAGAAAAGAGAATATAAAAATAGATGTGTCCAAAAGCAGATTAGTAGTGCAATTTTGAAGGCTGGGATAAATCTGTGGAAAGATTTTTTTTTCTAATTTTTTTTTTTCCAAAGAAGGTAAATCATGATCTTTATACTAGTGGGAAGAAAAAAAAAAAAACAAACCTGTTTCAAGGGCATCTGTTAATAAAAGATAAAATGTGAATTTTATATATATATATCCTAATCACCTTCCTCATAAGAGCAAGGGATTATTGAAAAGAATTTAAAAGATAGCACATCAAAATCAATACGGGAAAGTAGTTTTCATCTAGTCTCCAATTGCAAACTCTGAAACTAATTGCTATCCTATACTTCAAATCCTACAATGTTTATACCTGCATAATATAATGAAATATTTGTATGGCTAGCAAGCAACAGTATGGATAAATGTTTACTTACAATTTTATGCCGAGTGGTTTGTTGGTTTTGTTACCATATGCCTAAAACCTGTGACAGACATTTATAGTCCCTTATCTCTCTGCCCCTTGGTTAGAGATTGTTTAGTGGCAATTATTTCTTTATTGCCGCCTCCAAAGATTAATTGTAGTGGGCAGTGGTGGATAAATACTGGTGTTTTCCAGGTTCAGTCCCAAGGGCACTGAAGTCAGTTTGAACTGGAGGTCCTGCAATCTTTTCCATTTGCTCTCGTGTTCCTTCAGCTGCAGTCATCCTTGCCTCTTGTTTGTTGTATACATGCTGATGCTTCTGCTCAGAGTTGGTTCAGGAAGCTCAACTGGAAGAATTCTTTCTTTTTTTTCCCTTTGGCAGACAAGGGATGACCAGTTCAGGTTCCTGAACTAACTACTTGAATACTCAGCTCGGGGAGGGGCAGGTACGCCTCAACCTCACTGTGCTGAGTGCAAGCTGCAGTGCTGCTCCAAAGTAATACCGCAGATGAACCACTTTTGCTATGATTCTTACTTTTGGAAGCTCTGTGCAGGCATATCTCCATTACTTATTTCAGCATTTACTGTTAACAGGTAGAATTCCTGTTGTATTCCTAAAACAATATGCCTTCTCATTTGTCACTGAAGGCCCTCAAAAGCTTAAACCGAGAAATGAGGAAGCGTTTTGGAATGTTAAATAAAATTTTGTTAGGCTTTGAGCCATGGCTTAATTTCTGGATTTTGATGATGTAAATCAAGAAGTTGTGTTGGTGCATTAATAAAGTTGTAATTTTGTTTTGTGTTCAAGTCTTGAAACATCTTGATTTGCTTTACACATTACAGTGCTATTTTGTTTCTGTTCTGTTTACAGCTGATATTATTTCAACAGTTGAATTTAATTACTCTGGTGATCTTCTTGCAACAGGAGACAAAGGTGGCAGAGTGGTTATATTTCAAAGGGAACAAGAGGTCAGTGACTTGAAAAACAAAAGTGCTGTTACTACACTGTTCTTGTGTTGCACAGTCTCACTTCATCTTTTCATGCCCCAAGGTTTAAATGGTTGGAGAGTTTTCTCAGAAAAGCCTAAGTTAGCCAAATTTCTAAATATCTGCCTTGTGCTGAATGTGGTAGGTTAGTCTGGTGGTGGTCCCTCCCCCTTCCAAAAAAAAAGGTCCCAAATATACAAGCGAGTTCTTTATATATGTGCCTAGTAGGCTCAGTATCATTTTGCAGAGTCGCCTGGGGACTTTCTCCTAAACTTTACCCTGGGTCAGGTTGATCTAAGACAAATCATAATTTAAGAAAAAATTACAAAAAAAGGATAAGTTAAGCTGCAAGGACAAGAGGGTAAGATGGTTCAAAAATTGAATTAAGCATCTGGTGTGTTTTAGGATCCTGTGAATCAAAAACAGTGGGAACAGCTACTTCACCAGAAACACTTGAGCATTTTCCGTTCAGAGGGTAGGCAGGCTCTCCCTCCCACAGTTATACAGCTTTTCAGCTGGCTCCTTGCAATGGTATTCAGTTGAGTGATAATGCTATAACGTGTTCTGTCCCTTCATCAATGCAGATACACCACTGAGCTTTTTATATCCAGGGAAACAGTGTGTATTGGAAAAGTACACTTAATGCTGAAAAGTAATTGTCATGCTTTGTCATGTCTGGGAGGAATCTGGAATTGTGTTCTTTAAAAAGTCAGTATTCCATGTAGCAGTTCTCACCCACTCACCTGCCACCAAAGAGCATGTTTATTTTTTCATTTGAAGAGCTGATGAGAGTTGGAGCCTTCTCCTGGATCAGAAATGCCAAAATTGATTGTGGAATTTTAATTCAGCTGGTTTATGCATGAAGTGTACTAATCATTAGGTGCTGTAGGTTTTTTTCAGCAGAATCCCACTTGTTTTGTTGTGTGGTTCAAATGATGCTCAGTTAATGAACAGCTGCCCCATATTTTGGATTTCATCCTCACTGTGATACTACTTCTAAAACATTTTACCAAGGGTGACTTGTTTTACTGTGAGGATTTTGAGAGTTAGTGAAATGAAAATACTATTGCTGAAAAACCTGCTGAAATATGATCCCACTACACCTAGACAGCTCATAGCTCATTTATCATTTAGTCTGCTGTACAGACTTAACTAAGCCACAGAGAGATCAAGGTCAAAGTGTCCACCTGCTCAGGATTTCTGACTTTCTTGATGCTTGTTTAGAGTGCAACTATTATTGGTTGGCTTTCAGCTGTTAGTGCTCAGTTGTTCTGTATGTCAAAACCCAGCTGTCATGTCATTTCTTCACAGTATTTAAAAAAAAAAACAAACCCTACCAAAAAAAAATCCCACATCTGACTATTCACCCAGGAATATTCAACTGTCTTCTTGGGAGCACATGCAAAGTATAGGGAAGAGTTGGGCATAGGTGTCATTTCTCTTGTGCAAAACTGCAGAATTTCCTCCTGGAGTGGAGGAAAAAGTCTAAAATAAGTATATAATACTGGCACCTTAATAAAATCTTAGAACCAATATTTTTAAACAGTGTGGATTTTAGCCTAGATTAACTAGGTTAACAACAACTCAGGATACCTGTTACAAAATTTCCCATACACTTTAATTGGGGAAGGCAGGCTGAAATGTTGTCCATTGTGCCCTGAACTCATAGGACGTTATTTCAGTTCCAAGCAGCTGATTATTCCAACCAAAGATGTGAGTAAAGAGTGAGCCCACTGCCTAGTGCCAGCAAAGGCAGCTTGCTCAAATGGCGGCTGGGTGGGTAAGTAATGCAGCTGACTAGCCTGAGTAGTGTTAGTTGAGAGGATCATGTCCAAAATGCTTACAAGTTAAATGACAAGTAGGGAGTAAAAACAATGTGAAGTCTCAGAAACAATTAAAATCCCATAGTGGAGACATTACAGAAAACCCTAGCTGAAATAACCTCCTCGGAGGTACCGAGTCAAGCGTGGAGGCGTGAGGAGGTGTCAGAACAAAGGCTGCCTGTGCAGGCCGGTGCTGGCCTGGCGGTCTTTGGCGCTGTGAGTCACGGCTGGTTCTCCCACGGTGACGCACCATCCATCACTGTGCAGGGTGGGCTTTTCCTGCTCCAATTCTCGCCTGCCTTTGAGGAAGTGATTTGCTGCTGCTCCAGTGAGTGTTTTGGGGAGGGGTTTTTTCAGAAGTTCTGGGCACTGCAGCTCTGCAGGCGGGGCTATTCTCCAAACATGAACCTAACATCAATTTACTTGAAAAGCCTGATAACTAGTTGCCTCAAATCTGATACTGCAAATCTGATCTCTGTTCCTTCCTACCCCATCTACCAAATGAGGATAATACAAAGCTGTCTTCTAGTTCTGTGAGGGGAAAACTGTTAGTGTATGTGTAATAGTCTTTGGTACGTCATGGTGAGCACTATAGACCAGCTTAGATGAAAATGTAATTCCATCCTTCAAGTTTTTGTAATAAAAAAGGTTTTCAAAGCTTAATTATAAGGCTTGATACCACTTCTGGACACAGCATGTTTTAAAATGAGTCAGAGAGGAGCTGAATCTAATGCTCATACTTGATCTTGCTGTCCCTTCAATCGTGTTTTTTATAAAAAACATACTTAATTACTCCATGTCCTATGTCCTTTAACATTAATTTCCTAGTCTGGAAACCCCGCATTCTGTCCGTATTGTGGTGATTAGAGGAATGAGTTTTGGAAAAGGACGGGAATGGAGATCAGGTGAAGTGCAGAAACTAATCCCATGGAATTGGTGGTTTAGAATGTAGGACATAGCTAACTTCTGTGCTCCAGTTCTGTTGAAACTCCTTGGGAGAGGCAGCATAGCCTCGAGCTCTTCCAAGCACAGCCAGGAGCTCCTTTGCAGACAGCACGCCTCCTTTTGAGTGCTTTGATCTGCTGTGTTCTGTGAGTACACACGTATTTATATAGAAAGATACATTTTTTTTTAAAAGGAAATCCGTGTGCACTATATTGATGCTAAACTAGGTACAGTATCACAGAGTAAAAATGTAAAATTCATCAAGATCTGCTGTGAAAAGTTTGCATTGTAATTGACAATTTCTGGTCATTGGTTTGTATATACAATTCCTAATGAACCCAGTAACATCAGCTTCAAGAAATATTATGTTTCCTTGCAGAATAAAAGCCGTCCTCATTCTAGGGGAGAATATAATGTTTACAGTACCTTTCAGAGTCATGAACCTGAGTTTGACTACTTGAAAAGTCTAGAAATTGAGGAAAAAATTAATAAAATTAGGTGGTTACCACAACAGAATGCTGCTCATTTCCTGCTGTCTACAAATGGTAAGGACACTTTATTTTTGCACAAAGAACTTTTTATGTCATTTGAATATTATCTCACTTGTAATCCGCTTGTGGGGTGTTTTTCTGGGGTGTTTTGGGGCTGTTTTTAATGTCTTCTGTAATTATATGCACAATATGTTTTGATTGTAATATTCTGTGAACAACTGATTTACGAATGGAAAAATAATGACGCAGCAACAGAATAGGCATAGGTACAGAGCTGGGTTCTGCAGATCTACTGACCGTGCTATCCATTCACTGTTACTCTGCTTTCTCGTTCTTGTATAAACAGATTCCCAGTGTGCTGAACTGTAGCAGAAGTCTGAATTTGACTTGATCATCTTAATTTTGAAATTGAATTTTTTTTGTGATGCCAGGTGAATTTTCAATAAAAATATTCGAAATTGAAACACTGCGGTTACAATGTTCTTTTTGCTTTTCCAACACCAAAACATCGGGTGTGCTTTGAAAAGCAACTGTACAAAAGACAGCAGTCACTCTGGGAGGAGTCTGTGCCCTTTCACTGTATACCTTAGAATACATAAAAGCAGGGCAAAAATTACGAGTTGGAAATTACAAGTTTTTGTGCACTTTGGGGTTTTTTTATTGCTTACAGTATTTTATTAGTGGTTATTAGGTATTAGGTCTGTACAGGTATTAGGTCTCTTTCGTTTCGGTGCATCATGGAGCAAGCTGTAAATGTAAATGCAGAACTGTGCATGGAGAAAACTTGCTCTTACTGTCAGAGGAATACACTTCCTAACAGTTTGGATCCCTCTTTGCCTTGTACATAAATGACTTTATGTAAGGGCTGATATCCTGCCTGCTATGTGAAATTTGAATGACTCCTGTCTAGTGGGCTTTGAGACTGAAATAATCTTTCTTTGATGTAAGCCTTACTAAACTTAAAGCAGTCCTTAAACCATGTCATTGTACGTGCTTTAAAGAGATGCAGTAGTTGGGGAGGAGAGGTTTGTTTCCAGTTAGCTAGGGATCTCACTCTGAGTGTGTGCTTTCTTTCTACGCTTGGAAAGACCTCCCCCAGTAAGAGCTGGGCAGTATGTGCCTGTGGACGTGGAGCCCTCAAATAATGGGGCAAGTCTGCTCTGACTTACAGCCTTTGGCTGGCTCTTAGCAGACACCTGGGACGAACTTGCTTTTTCTTAAGGTAGTTAGTATAAGTAATTCATGCTTTTGGTGGGTTTTTTCCCCTAGCATGTGTCTGTTAAAAATAATTTAGACAGTCCTGCAGGGCTTATTGGTGAATTTTGGTAATTGGTGTGTGCCCCTTCCCTTGTGAAGGGTGCTGGGGGTGAACAGGCAGAAACCTGTGTTTTATTCAGACTGAACCTTACATTGGAGTTCAAATTGAATCCATCTTTTTCCCCTCTCCATTTACTGATATTTTCATGCATTTCCCATCCGCACCCTCCAAGTGCATGTGTCCAGTATATTTTTTGTTTGTTTTTCATGGATCAGTTCTGCTCAACAGTACAGTTGAAGGATACTTCAAGTATCCGTAGGGAGGACTGTACTCCATGCTTACATTGTTGTTTAAAGGACTCATTTTGCTGTCCCTTCTGTTGCAAGCAGAACTAGATAGATAAATAATATCCACTCTGCTGACTCCATTATTTAGTGATTTTATTTTTAATTTAATTCATTCTCAAGCATGTGAATTTTTGGTTTTAGATAAAACGATTAAATTATGGAAAATAAGTGAAAGGGATAAAAGAGCCGAAGGTTATAATTTAAAAGATGAAGATGGAAGACTTAGGGATCCTTTGAGAATCACAGCACTACGGGTATGTTTCTGCTTTTTGATTTTAAATATATCTTTGCATGTACTTCTCTACCTTTGTACTACCAAAGTTGTCAGCTGAAATGCGTAGATTAAAAATGATGTTTCGGTCAGGGTCATTGAAAACTTTTATAAAAAATAGAGACATTTCAATTTTTTATATGTATATAATATAAACCTGTTGAATAAGGTTCCTCTGGAAAACTTTAGGCAAACTTTCATGATCATAATATATTACTAGCTTCCCAATAGTTTGTTGTGAGGTTTTTTTTAACATCTTAGCATATTTTAAATGGATTTGAAATTTAAGCTGTTTTTTAAAATTAAAATATTTTGTTAGAGACAGCCCTCATTTACCTCAGTGTATTCAAATTGTAGAAAAAGATACAGTGAACTCTTGACAGCAATAAAATATACCAAAATGTTATTCAAGCCTGAAAATACAGCATTTTGGAGTATCTCTGTCTGGGGCGGCCCTGCTCTATACTCAGTTCATAGAAAGCATGGACTCATCCTGCTGTGGTCTGAAAATAATCTAATGTCTTGGTGTACATGAAGAGAAGTGCAGGGAACACATTTATCTTGAAGACCTGTGACAAACTCCCTTCTCTTCCTGGCTGCGGATAGTGCCGTGCTGTCTGTGCTGGTCCCTGGTAAGGAGCAGTAGGTGCCTGGGGTAACCTTTACATCCTCCCCGAGTGCTGCTCTGGGACACTGACGGGTTGGGTCCTTTTGTTTGTCTTAAAGCAATTGAATTGAGGAAGAATTGGGCTTTGATTGTATTGATTTTTTTTTTTCCCCCTCAATATTGCTCATCGTTAACTTGTTTGGTCTTTTTTCTAAAACAAGATTCAAGAATTTGAACAGGGTGCTGGGTATTTGATGATTAGGTAGAAGGTGTTTTTGTTAGAGGCAAGTTCTGAGCATTTGGAAGACTTAATGTATACTGGAGCAGTCTTGACTTTTTTCCACTTGCATAGCGATGTAGTGGTAGGGCTAGTGCTCCAAACTTGGGATCATTTAAACCAGGAGCTCAAGACATTGAATCGTGGGGTTGGGGGTTTTCTTGTTGTTTTTCTGTGCTGTTGTTGTTGTTGTGCCATAAATAGGAATTGAACTGAGGCTCTTAGTACTGTCAAAGCCAATGCCACTCTTGACGCTTGTGGGGTTTTGTTGGAGTTTTTTGCCTTGCTTTTGCTTAAATTGAATGTTGAACTGAAGCTTTAGGTATACATGAGCCTAATGCATAATCATGATGGGAAAGGATATCCACTTCCTCTACTCAGCATGTAGGAGCCAAGACGTGATTGAGTATTCTAATGAAAATATCTAAAATCAAGGATATAAATTATGATACAATGCTTTAGCCCAGAGGGTGGAGGTAGGTACAGGTGACATTTTGGGTACTACAACCTTGTCCTTATGTAGGAGCAGACTGCCTGTCTGGGAACATGGAGAGTCCAGAATACGGCCTGACAGTTTTACAAAGTGCTGGGTCTGTCGCTGAATGAGTACGCTAGTGTCTTCTCTGAACACTCTCATATATTTAGGAATCGTCCAGCTGAATGGGGGAAGCAACAAAAAGCAAGAACCTCTCTCTTAACAGTCTTCTACATTTGCTGCTTTTCTGGAAAAGGATAACTGATAATGCATTTTTGATTTTACAACCAGGCTAGGAACGCTCATGTGGTGAGATAGGAGAATTGCCAATAAAAAGTAGCAGATTAATTTTAGTCCTTTCAGTTTCACGTAAACACACTGTGAGATACAAACAAGGTGAGAACAATTACAAGAGCTCTTGGATGAATTTGTTTCTTCTGCCGGGAAGACAGCTGATCTTGGGTGCTGTCATAGCTTTTCCTTGGCTGGATGATGTAAATTAGTGTTCTGTTGAACTGTCTGTGCTGGACTGACCCTGACAAAGCACGTCACTATCTCGGGGAGCTGTGGAAAGAGGGCATCCACGTGTTCTGAAAATCGTACTGACTGCTCAGTGACAAATTGGGGATTTTCCTCACAAATTGTTCTTGCCAATTTCACAAGCACCCCTCTAAGATGTGGGGGTTGTTTTTAAGCACTTGTTTCAAGTTAACATAAGCTTCAAATATCATTATGAACATACACAGTTTTCCTGTTGGATGAGGTACAGAGCTGCTGTCCTGGACAGGTAACTTCTGCAGAAGTCAGGGTCTGAGGTTTTGTGTTGGTAGTGTGCAGAGTCAGCATTCACAGGCCATTTTATGACTTTTCTTGCTCAGTGGATTTGAAAAGTGTTTAATCACTAAATCAAAATGAAAAACGTGGTGTTCAGTTAATATCTTCTGAATTAAAAATCGGTTTTATGCCAAAATTAACTCTCTCTTTCATGTTTCAGGTGCCAATATTGAAACCCATGGACCTAATGGTAGAAGCAAGTCCCAGAAGGACATTTGCAAATGCACATACTTATCACATAAACTCTATTTCAGTAAATAGTGATCATGAAACGTACCTTTCTGCAGATGACCTAAGAATTAACCTATGGCATTTAGAAATCGTAGATAGAAGTTTTAGTATCCTTTTTTTGTTGTTGTTGTTTTCCCCTCTGTGAACACTGGGGCACATGTAAGTTGTGTATGTTTAAGAGAATCACTCTAATTTTACTAATTAGAGCAGGTGTTTGAATCTAGGGATCAAAATGCAGAATTTTAAAATCAGGAGGTTTAATACAGAGAAAGCAGGCCTTGGGATGCTCTAATTCACTCTTGAGTGCAAGCAGGCTCAGTGGAAAGCTGCCAGTAGAAATATCGTAGATCATTTCATTTCTAAAGAGAAGTTGAGGAATTTTGGGAGCATCCTTTATTTGTGGAGTTCAGTCAGCCTAAATAAGAGTTGAAAAAGATTGGCGAAGTAGATCCTTTGTTACTGTACATAGTTCTTTGCAAAGTTTAAGGTCTCTTAACCAAGTGATGTTTCTCTTAAAGAAAACAAATATTTTTTTTCCATGACAAATTATATCATTAACCACAGAAATAATTTTCAAATCTTGTTTGCAAGCATGTGTATCCAAAACTAATAGTATGTTCTACATTGATAAATCTGCAGTAAAATAAAAGTTGCAGAAATACTGGATATTCAGTAGGTCATACACAAAGTTTTCTAAAGTTTTAGGTAGATAGATGAAGTGTGTTCAATAAGAAGCGTTAAGAAGGAGGCTTGAGAGGAGTCTGAAGTTATCTCCAGCATCTGTTAAAGCTGATTTGTAAAATCTAGATTATTTTTTTTTAAATCTACTCAGGTCACTTTATTTTGTGTAGATTGCATGCGGTGGAAATGAAGATCTTGCTCTGGTTTCCTCTGTGGTATTTTTAACATTTTTTAAATGATTATTTGCTAGAAGTGATTTGAATGTCAAATGCCTTGACAAAACCCTTCCCAGATATTGTAGATATCAAGCCTGCTAACATGGAGGAGCTGACAGAAGTGATCACTGCTGCAGAGTTCCACCCTCATCACTGTAACGTATTTGTCTACAGTAGTAGCAAAGGGACTATTCGGCTCTGTGACATGCGTTCTTCAGCACTCTGCGATAGGCATTCAAAATGTAAGTTGGGATGCGCCGGTGGTTTACAGTTCCTTGCTTTGTTTTCATGTAAGATTCTATCTGTATAGGTGTTCTGCTTAAAAATAAACATACCGAGTTCTGCTTCTTGGTAAAGAGCATACAAGGTAAGGGATGGTAGTTTTGTAGAATGGAACATTTTAATTGTCTTGTTCTAGGCCATCACCAAGCAGAAGTGTAGCATGAGACAATTGCCGATCTGACTCTGCTCCTGTTTACCCATTTATGCATCATAAACTGATGGGAACAAGTGCTTTTGGCACCAGTGAGACCTGTCTTCTGTCCAGACTCAGTCTTGGTGCTTCTCAAAGGTATCTGCTTATCGAATGCCAGTTCAGGGCAGTCTGTTCACCTTCGTGCATTAGAAACTGGCCTGATGCTGCCAGAATCCATTTACTTTGTGACCATTTGCAGCTCCTAGGATAGAATTAATTCTTAAGAGCATGCGCTGCGTTTCAAGCGAGTTTCCAGGGGTAAAAGGGGAATGCTTCTTGGTCTGCTGAGCCACGTAAACTTCCCTAGGTGAGGAGAGCTTTTTTGTTGCAGTCGTAAGGATAACTGCCTATGCCTTGCACGCAGCCTCTTGTTTCTTGCTCATTACTGTAACCATTGGGGTTTCTCAGTAGTGCTACTCCTCTGGGGTGCCCTACCATGCTCATACTTGCAGGTAAGCTTCCTACAGTGCAGATAAGATTTTCTTATTGGTGGAAGGAAATTTTTGTGTGATACGAAATTCAGAATGCTAGGCCACTTGATCTCTTTGACTTAGTGTTTGCAATAAATTACTTAGAAGCACTTTATTTTTTAACTGCTTGTCACTAAATAACATCCTGTTGAAAGGGATCTATTAAAATATGAAATAAATCATTCTGGGTAGTTTCTGATATGAAACATTGACTTCAAAGATTGACTCTTCAATTTAAATAATTTATTTCTTTATCTGCTTTCTGAAACGGTACAAATTGCATTGCCAGTGTAGATACTACATTTTCATTTCAGTAGACTGTGTTGTACAACTTCTGTTGGAGTCTGAAGAAAAGTGTGTTGTACAGTAGTCTCAAAATGCATGGGTCATGCATTCAGTACTGTGTTTGGGATGCTGATGTTTTTATCTGCTCCTGTTCAACGTGATTTGTAGATCAGTTGCAATGTTTACTGTACCCATGTGCTGTCTTTTAATTTTTTGTCTGATTCATCCCCAAGACCTGTGAATTGCAGTTTGCTGATGCTGTGCTCCAGTTGAGAATGTTGGAGATGGGCATCTAGCAATCTGACGACTAAGAGCATAATGTTGTTTACAAAGAGATTCTTTTTTTTAAGTCTTTAACAGCATCTTTCTTTAAAAAGAAACTAGTATATTGATTTAAAATTTTCCAAGTACTGGAAAACATTTGAAGTGGGAAAACCTGGTGTTGGTTTCATTTGTAATTGTGTCTTCTGTCTACAGTTTTTGAAGAACCTGAAGATCCTAGCAGCAGATCATTTTTTTCAGAAATCATATCGTCGATATCTGATGTAAAATTCAGTCACAGTGGTCGATACATGATGACAAGAGACTATCTTTCTGTTAAAGTGTGGGATCTCAATATGGAAAACAAGCCTGTAGAGACATATCAAGTATGGTGTTCAAGTTTTCTGAATTATCCCTTCTTTTCCCTTTTCTTCCTTTTCTTTGTATCTAATGTCAATTTAAATGTTCCAAAAAGGTTCATGAGTATCTTCGAAGCAAGCTTTGTTCCCTTTACGAAAACGACTGCATCTTTGACAAATTTGAATGCTGCTGGAACGGTTCTGATAGGTAAGTTGGGGAGTTCGTTTTGGTTTGGTTTTTTGTTTTTCCCTCAGCTGTAGGAATTGGGTCTCCAGTCTTAAAAGCCATAAGCAGTTCTTAACTTCAGGGATGTAATTAGTTGCATTCCAGTCAGCTGGGTTTGTTTTGTTTTGTTTTGTTTTCAAAAAACTTCATTCTTCAGTCCTCCACTCTCCAGTCAAAGAAGTGGAATCCACTTGTGTGTGTCAGTTTGCTTCCAATATGAGTTGTTGTTGGAGTTTTACGTAGTCAGGAAATGGCCGTTTCAAGCCATGAAAATGTGACTCGGTTTCACTCTTAAAGTGTATACAAGAGCATGCATTCAGTGTCTTGCAAATTGAATCCTCTTTCCATGCTTTGTGTAGGCTAAATAAGATAAAACTGTGTTAGATAGCTACTCATACTTGTTGCAAACAGTGGCGATGTCTTGCCTGCAAGTTGTGGAGCATTATGGTCAGGCAGCAAAGCCACTGTCCAGGCGTATGTTTCCCGTCAGTAGCTATGGTGATATTAGCTACCTGTTAGAACGCTTTCAGGCCCCACAGATAAGATCGTGGCAGGTGCGGATCTTACATCAGGATGCTTTTTGTTGGCTTGCCTCGGGGATTCTTTTTCTTTGTTGTAGGAGTTTTATGGCTATATCTGAACTAGCTCAAGCAGTGACCTGCCTGCTGCCAAATCTTGTGGGCTGTTCAGTGGAAAGGTCTCGGTTTGGTTGGACGGTGACAGGGCCAGCCTGTGAAACAGGCTTTGGCTGGAACCTGCCAAATACTGAAGAACAAAAGGTTCACCATGTCATTTAGATGGGGACAGTGATCTGGGCAGTGAGATCTCAGGGTGTGCAGCCTCACGTGCATTGCTGTTGCAGTGACGGTTGAGAGTGCGTGTACTGCTGCATGCCACTTACAGACTCACTTCTGAGGTAAACAATATGAAAGAAAATCTGTTACTCTAAATACCAGGCTGCAAGCGGCTTTGAGTTATTGAGGGGAGAAATCATGCTGTATCAGGTTACAAAAAAAAAAAATTGCTAGCAATGTCTACAATATCTACCATAAAATGCATAAAAGAAGTGGTGTATGTTTCTCACTAAGCTAACATGCAACGAAACTGACCCTTTTTCTATGGGTTTTTCAAGCAACTCCAGTCTATCTTTTTTGGAGGGTGGGGGGGGGGAAGTCAAAGCACAGTCATCTCATTTGAACATAAGTTGTCATAGAAGCTGTGATGCTTGCCTCCCTTTGAAAAAGAAAATATTATTTCACTTTGTGCATTCCCTAGTGCAATCCAAGTGGTCTCTGTCATGGTGATAGTATCTCCTTCTCCTCCTGGTCATTAACCTTTTAATGCCAGGAAGACAATATGTGTCAGCTAATTAGGGGACAGGGGTGAGGTGGCTGTGGGACTTCTGCGGTGTGAAACGGCTTTTCCAGTTCCAAGTGGTAGAGATAAGTCTTCAATACAGAAAATAATGAATAACTCTGCCTCAATTTCAAGCAGTTTTTGAGAGCTACAAACAAAGCCGTTGATTGGAAGTTGGATTTAGGAAAGCATTTTCAGATGCAGATTTTTTCCCCTGCCTTGTACAAAAGCAGGTTTGGTGCGTACAGAAACTCCGAACGGTTTCTGCAGGGCTCACGCATCCGCACAGGGGGTTTCTTCTGCTGATTCCAGACAATTTTTGTCATTAATCCTTTGGTGTGCCCATGACTAGCACGTGCACAGTGCCAAGGCAGGTGGTGCTCCGCTGAAATTAAGCAGTTCACGAGGGCTGTGCTTCCACTGTGACTTTCATTGCTGCAAGGTGAAGGGATAGAGTAGCAACAGAAAAACCCCTTTTGCAGTGCTGCAGTCCAAACGGAATTGAGCAAAAGCTATACGTGAGAGAGGAGAAGAGTGTGATGCCACGGTCTGGCAGGCACCTCGTGGGCAGGAGAGAGGAGATGGGGGTTGAACACTATTTCTGGAAGCCTGGTAAGATGTCCTTTTCTTCTGCTTTTGAACAGTGCTATCATGACTGGATCGTACAACAATTTCTTTAGAATGTTTGACCGAAACACACGACGGGATATCACTCTAGAAGCCTCCAGGGAGAGCAGCAAACCTCGTGCCATCCTCAAGCCCCGCAAAGTGTGTACGGGTGGGAAAAGGAAGAAGGATGAAATAAGCGTTGACAGTCTGGACTTCAACAAGAAGATTCTTCATACGGCATGGCACCCCATGGAGAACATCATTGCTGTAGCTGCCACCAATAATTTGTATATATTCCAGGACAAAATTAACTAAAGATGACTTTACCTGAGGACAGAGTTGTCGTCTTGCATAGTTAAGCTCAGTTGTTTATCTGTAAAAGAGAAGGCCTGTCGTCCTCCCAGTGAAGAACATTGATGCACTTACGTCCCTTTAGCTAAAGGAGAGGATCTGGCCTGCTTTTTGAGTTCCTGGTGTAGTTCTGCCCTCAGTGGGGGTAAGGGGTGTAGCTCACAGTTTCTGGGAGAAACCCTCTAGAGGCAGAGCTGATGGACAGTGCTCAATACGGCCAATACTCAAAACAAATGTATTTATTTAAGTCTGAGCCTTCCTTTCCAGTTTATAGACCAAAAATTTAACACCCAAGAAGAAAAATTGTCATAAAAAATGTAATTTCTATCTCTCACGCTCTTTCTCTGCTGTAATATTTGGGCCTTTCAAAACATATATTGTGCTTAATGCCTGTAAACATTCCTCCTCTGGCCTGTATCTAGGCTTAGGTGTTTTTACCTTGGAGCACTTAAGTAGGTCTTGAGTTGGGTTCGTAGACAGGTTTCCATGACTATTTACTCACCAACTGTATCTATAACCACACCTTCTGGTGTAAACCACTTAATAAAATAACAAACTATACAAAGTGTTTTTAAAGCTGAAGGTATGTATTCAGTCTTTTTATTTTTTTAACGCATGTACTGAGATTGTGCAAAATAATTCTGATGGGCAGATTTATCAATCTTTGCCCCAAAACGCTGATTTTTGGCAGACTAATACAAACTTTTTGGTGTAGTATTTCCAATTCTAAATTTAGAGTTTCCATAAAATTGTCCTTTAGTTCCAGTTGCACTGGTTTTCTTGTGAAATGCTGTCTGTGTACAACGCAGGAGATGGGAAAGGTCAGCAGAAAGCCATCCACAGCCTTAACAGAAAGTGACCGCCTGGCACAGAAGGGAAAACAAAACGCTCAACAAATTCTCTTCTTGGAAGATCAGAATTCAGTTTGTCTGATGCCTCTCAATGTTAGATACATACCTTATGTGCATTATGTTTTTTAACCTTTTTAGTGTTTGTCATGAAGATATACTTTATTTTAAATATTTGGCATAATAGATTGTATTTCACGTTGCAGTTGGAGCCAGCAGAACAACCACCTCCTGGTTCTGCCAAGCAGCAGCGCAGCGTCACACATTCTGGCCCGTTCCGACTTGAACACCACGATGTCGGAAAACACCGAGGCCACGACCTGGTGTTAAATGCGGTTGTTGTAACTCTGCTCTTGTTAACTTTTTTTTAAGCCTTAGGTACTTTTTTTGTTTTGTTTTTTTGTTTGTTTGTTTTTTTCCAAAGAGGCCTAAAATGCATCAACCTTCTCTTCACCCTAGACTAGCCGGGGGAGAACCTGTCCCCGAAGCTGCTGCAGCACGTTTTAGTAGCATCGAGTAGCCAGACGTGACACTCTGTGAAATGTGCCTGCACACTAGAAACCCTTCCTGAAAAACGAGTTCCCCTGAGCTTCCCAGAGGACGTACAGAGGTGTGGTTTACATCCATTGTTCTTAAAATGAAGGTGTATCATGATTCCTCAATCCAATCTGCATATGCCAGAGCAAAACGTCTCCTCCTCACCCTCCCGATTCATGTCCGTAGAGTGCCACTCTTGTTCACAGTAAGCTAGTGAGTACAACTAACTTTGAGGTTCTACAAATAAAGTTTAAATTTAAAAAAAAAAAATCTTATACTGTATACTGGTTGTGACACTATTTGAAAATCTTGACATGTGGAACTTCTGGGTCACTAAAGCTTTAGGTTTGACCTTGTTCCTAAATTACCTGATAGAGCTAACGCAGTGGGATTGTACATACTTGTTCAATTATTTTGACCAAAAAGTTTAATAAATTTTAAATGTTTACCTGGACTTGCTCTGTGTATTTTGACAACTTTTTCTTCCGTTTGTGAGATAATTGGCCAGATGAGCCAACCTGAAGATTGTTTGTATTTCCATTTTAAATGGTTAGTTTTTGAATGGTCATACCTCCAACTCGGAAAGCTGTCTGTTCATATTCGGTGAATATTACTAGTGCTGTCTATTTTTGATCTATTTTTTCAGCAGATGTAAGTGGAATATGAGTAAAAAGGATATGATGAAATCTTCTATTATATAAAACATGATTTGCTTGTACCACTTTCAATTAAATAGTTTTTGATGATTCACAAAATTTTTATCATTTCATTTTATCTAAAACCAGATTTTATTGTCAATTTGATAAAATTATTGTTTTTTCAGATATTTTGCCCAAATCCACCCTTGACTTTGGGAGCAGTTCAAGAGCATTGTGCTGCTCGCACTGACAGTACCCCGGGTGGGTACCTTCCAGGAGGTGAAGCGTGACGGGGTGGCCGGGGGTCGAGGTAGAGATGCGGCACTTGGCGCTGGTGTGGGGACAGCCCCCGGGCGTGTTCCAACAGGCTGCGAGCAGTGGACAAAGGACAGGTCTGTTCCGCAAATATTTCCTGAAAGTGAGGTGACTTCAAGCCTCAGTTGTTTTTGAGGAAATAACTGGAAGAGCAGAAGTTGTCTGTGCTAGAAATTAGAGGTGAGATTTTTTTGAAGCTTGTTTTAAACAGGTACTTGTTTTGGTGTGATGAGCCCTCAATGCCCGTTAGTGAGGGCTGCAGTGAACATTGCGGATCTTGAGAGTTTCTGTAAACCCGAGAGAGTTTTCCACGCAGTCCTCGCTTCACAAGACTTGAGTGTGTGTGTTGATTTGTCCGTGTAGATGTTGTTTGGTGAGCAGAGAGCAGGTGTGTGTGTAACTGTCATCACCGGTTACGTGATGAAAGTATCGGGAGAAGATGAACCACCCTCACAAAGGTCTGCTGCTGCCTTGGGATGGGCTTGGAAAGGGCAGGAGCGAGAGCGGAAACAGCTTTTACACCCTGATTAAATCAAACTTGCTTCCGAAGCGTTGAGGCACTTCATTTGTGCTGCTGGTGTCCTGGGGAGGGGGCTGAGAGCAGACATGGGCAGGGGAGGAGCTGGTGTCACTTGTTGTTTTGAAATGGGCATTGTCGCCTTGGGCATGTCAAAGAAGTACGGGGGGGGGAAGTGGGTTAACAGGAGCTTTTCTGGCTGCTGATCCCAAGGATGGGGGTAAGCGGAGCGCTAAGAGCTGTGCAATACCTGGGTCAGTCGGTGCTCCAGGGCCCGCGCACAGCGTTGGGATCCCCGAGTGCACTGCGCTGCTGCGTTCTCCGTGAAATACTGAGTCATGGTCCAGATTATCGACAAAGCAAGCAGCTGTGTTTATTACCTTCAATCTTCTGCAATAACAGAAAACGGACCAACCACTTCTGCTTACCAGCTTTAGGAAAAGCACACGACCTGCACCCCGCACCGAAAAAGCTGTTGGAAGCGAACTAATCCGCTGCGAGATCAAAGACGGGGGCTCAGATCCTCAGAGATCGTTATCCCTGTAATTGTAATTAAAATCAATGCAAATTGAATAAGGATGGAATGTAACTACCTCTACAATCCTCATTCCTTGGGCCTCATCCGAAAACAGACTTGACCACTGCGAATGTTTGTGGAAGGACCACGAGGACCTTCTGCCACCCTTCGCCCCGTTCCCATCTCAAACGGTTTGCTCTCGCTCCAGTTTGACTCCAGCTCAGAGAACGCTCAGCAGTGAGGAGGGTTTCAGGGTGCTCACTCTGTTCCTGGCCACAGAGGATTTCTTTGCTTCTGTCTTGAAAAAGAGAAAGGAGGAAAGCACAACGAACACCGGGCGTTCCTTTATCCACAAGAGAGACCTTCAGGCCATCCCACTGTAATATACACCAGGAACATTCCGTCGTTCTAAGCTGCCTTCAACCGTTTCTGTGAATCTTTCTTTTGCCCTCCCTGTTGTAACAGAATATGAACCCGGGGCCTTCCAATGCTGTGGATCTTCAGTGAAAACAAGAACTACCCCACACCATGGAAGAGGGGAAGGACCCTGGCTCAGTAAAACCTGGCGCTGTCCAGGTGCTGGTGCCGGCAGGTCCCCCTCTCCCTGCTGCCAGTTAAGAACAGCGGAGTGGGAGGTGCTGGGTGAGCTGCTGGGGTTTCAGCAGTAGTTGTAAGGAATCTTTTATTGGAATTTGGAAGCAATGGTTTAACAAAATCTTGTTTTTTCAAAGGGAGAGAAGCAGTTGATCTAATAGTACTTTTGATACCACTGTTTTTAATATTATTGTATGTATCTCCAACTGGAGCCAGATTAAAAACACCTGTGTCCAATTTCAGATGAGGTTCATCTCCAACTGGAGCCAGATTAAAATCACCTGTGTCCAGTTTCAGATGAGGTTCATCTCCAGCTGCAGCCAGATTAAAACCACCTGCGTCCAATTTCAGATGAGGTTCATCTCCAGCTGAAGCCAGAATAAAAACACTTGTCTAATTTCACATATGGGATATATTATTCAGGAATTAAAACAGTTCTATAAATCCATTTTCTGTTGCACATTAGTAAAAAAACTGAGCAGCTCCTGCTCCTCCTGTAAAAGGTGTGTGATTAAATTCAGACACGTGAGAACAAGTGATTTATTTCCACAGAACATGAAGCACATGCGCTTCCCCCAGCGCGGGGCCGGCAGGATTAATCCCGTGCTGGCCCGGGCAGCAGCAGCACCGCGTCCCAGGGCTGCAGCAATGGCAGGACCGGGACTCCATAGGGTGGGACAAGGTGCCCATTAACCCAATTTTTGTAAGCTCCATTTCAAGCACAGAAGAAAGTCAGTACTGCTAAATAAGGACAAAAATAAAGTAAAAAGCAAATTAATTTTTAAACGATGCTGATGGTACAAAGTAGAATTATTTGCACGTTCAGTGAGTTTCCGCTCACCACGTGACCTGCTGCTGGCTGAGCCATACGCAAGAACAAGCAATGGAGTTGTTTCTATAGAAACTTCTCACTTGTTTGTCCGTTGTGCAAGCAAGCAGCGTGAAACTCTTGTTTAAAGACAAAGAGCCTCGTCAGCCACTTTCCACCATTATTAGAGAAAAAGGAATGAGAAACCTCTGAATCCATGAGGAACCTTTTTATTTAAATATATAAAACATATTTTGGCAAACATTCTTTCCCATTAAATAAAATCACTGAATGGAAAGGAAAGGCATTCCTTTAGTAAAAACAAATAAGCAAGCAACCCCTTTTTAAATCTATACAAGGATGAGGCAAATGTAAGATGTAAGTTTATTATTTTACAGATAAAAAGAGTGAGAAGCAATAGTCTGCAAGTGGATACAACAGAAGAAACTGCTCTTAGCTGGGGAGCTAAATGAATGCTTTTGCAGAAGCAGCCAGCTGTGAGGCACTCACATCCAAACTGCAGTTCAGGCTGTTGTGCATCACCCTCTGAACTAGTGAAACCTGAAGGAGGTTTTACTCCTCTGCTACTTTCTTCCCGCTGACCGTGTCTCCCAACATTTCACATCTCCCACAGAAGTAAAAGAGAGCTCAGCAAAATCTACGTAAGGAAGAAACTGCCTCGGGGAGGTAAGAGCTGCTCTGAATTCCCGTATAGGATCCATAAGGCCACGCGTTGTCTCGGGCTAGTCCCTTACTGTCATGATTACAGCAGCAGTGACAATATTCACATCTATGAAGGATAAGGAACAGCAGCTTCCATGGGTACCCAGCTGAATCACAATTGCTCTATTAAACCTAGGATTGCTTTTAAACATGGAGTTATTTTAATTTTCTAAGCTACCTCACTGTACAGCGATACGAGGGATGTTACTGCACGGGAAACATGCTCTGTGATTGATCCAGAAGGCAGTATCATACAGGGCGTTAGTGTCTCTTCCCCACTCTCACTGAACTAGGACACCACACAGACAGAACAAGCACGCCCATCACACCGTCAGCGCTAGCTCGGACATTCCTTCTCTTCACTTCCCCTCTTCCCAGACGAGTTTTCTCTTCAACTCGACTTCAGGTGCCTTTAAAACGTGCTGCTGGAAGCGGTGGTTGTGAGGCGTCTCCCAATGTAGATCCTGAGGATGGAGAACACACGGGCAGTGAGCGCTGCATTTCAGTTCAGAAAGAAGGCACACCATGCAAGGAATGCTTTTTTTTTTTCCTCATCAGGTTACTCAGTGCCTGCTGTGGAACTCAGCTTTTGGTTACTAGCGACCCTGTGCACACCCTTGTCTGATAACACTCCCTGAATTCTACGGCTGAATGATTCTGTGTACACTGCTCAGTTTCAAGGATGCAAGAGCCAGAGGTAGGTGTGGGGTTAACAACAAGAACACGCTGCTTCAGGAGCATTATTACCTTCCTCCTTTTGTTATCTTAAGCTTTTCTTTTTGATAAATACATCTAAAATCTGTAAAACTAATTTTCAAGTACTTCGTACTATTTCTCTGGCCGTTATTTTCCAGCTTGGTTCGCTTTCAGAGCTGCCCTACATTGCATCTTCTCCATAGGTACTTCTAGCACCCCAAAACCTGATTATCTGAAGTGTAACTATTTTACTGACACTGCATTAAGCACTTCCCGAGGATGTGACTTTGTTCCTCTTTACGGAACTGGAAAGATCCAAATGTGCAGCAGTGGTGGCAGTGACCAGGAAGAAAATATGTACTTACATTACCAAGCTTGAGTTTCTTTTGAAAGGAAACTTCCATTATGCTTTTACTCTGTCTTGGGCAGTTACTCATTTTAATTTTTGAAGGAGTTAAAAATTGTTTGCGTGTTACTTTTACAGTATTATGTGTCCAAGATCTTGATTTTGCACAGGGAGATTTCATCTCTTCCCTTTAGCCCGTGTCCTGCAGCTGTTTTTAAAGAAGGATCATCTCACCCCTGCATCATCTAAAGAAAACCAATTCCTGTTTCATTTTGTGTCCCCCATCCCTCACAGGTGTGAGTGGAATTTTAAAATATATTAAATAATATATTTTTCCTTTGTAATTAGTTGTGAGATTCAGTGTCAGATCTCCAAGGGAACCAAACATTATGTATGTATAATTATAGTTCATATATAACTCCCAATTTCACTGCCCCTTAATTATTTTGAAAAATTCTCAACTAGGGAGAAAAGCAGAAAAGGAAAACTTGATGCATTCAGCAATACCAGAAGAAAACAAGTAGAAAGCACTTTCTGAATAACTATCTGTCCCCCTTCTGTGCGGAAGAGTGTACTACTCATCTTCTAGACATAGAACTGGGAGTCAGAATCAGGCCTGAGAAGACAAGTAAGAAAAGAATCTACCTTTTTTTTTTTTTAATTTAAACTTACCCTAGTCCAATGGCAAGCAAATGAGAAAGCAGCAGAGATGGAAGGAAAACCTTCAAAAATTCGGCTGAGAATATGCCACCTTTCTTCATTACACTGGTATTTCTCATGCTGAGAGTAGCCGTGCGGCGGGGATGTTTAAAAAGGAACTCCCTGGTTCGGAGGAAGAACAGAGGATCACAGCATTAACAGATACACACTTAGACTGGCGGAAGCGAAACCTGCATCCAGGTCCACCCAGAAACCCCAGCAACACTCACTTGGGGGGGATGTTCTCGGGCCTGCTGGACCAATCCCATATCCAGTCCGCATTCTTCTTCAGCAGCCTTTCTACTTCTCTCCTCCTTTCCAGGAAATCTTCTTCAGACTGAAACAAAGAGCCATCATCACACAGAGCTCAGGACCGTGGCAGGCAGGAAGTCAGTGCTGCCAAACACCGCTCCTGGGCTGCACCGCGGACCATACGCCAGGATAGCCCTGAAGCTCACTCCTCCCCTCTCTCCCCACTGCGGGCTCCTCGGATCACTTGCACTGAAGTGTTCAGATCCCGGACAAAGACGGGGGGAGGACGGAGATCTGTCTTCAGAGCAGGGTGTGAACAGAAATGACAGATCAGATCCCCTATTTGCTTGAGTTAAGACTGCCCGGGAAATAAAATGCCAGAGCCTTGCACTTAATCCTCACCTTCAGCATCTGAAAATATCACACGTATCACTGACATCTGGCAGATGAAACATTTTCCTGCGTTCAAAACTTGCCCTATTTATCGGAAGATCCTTCATCAAGCTGAGACAAGCCAAGTGAAACAAATTCTGGTCTCGTGAAGCTGCCTGGCTTCGGGGCCAGTGTTGGCAAGAGAGGTGAAGTGAGCCCAGGTCTGCCTGCAAACAACCAGGGGCTTTGTTTTGAGTGAATTATGGCATAAATGCTGAATGAGAATGTAGTTTGTTGCTTAATACATGTGCATGAAATGGAGCCAAGGTCTGGTGATAAAAATAGGATCAGATCACAGAATTAAAATAGCTGTCTATGCACACGTACACACTTACAAATGGCAGTAAAATTGTCCAGGCAACTCTAATTCTGACAGTTTGCTAACTTCTGATTATTTGTTCTCAAAGCCTAAATAAGGATCTTTAAACATATGAGAGGTTTTCTGGAAATATAAAATAAAAGTGTATTTAGGTAACCTAAAGGGGTAGTTCATTCAGCTAGATTCCTGAAGGAGCTGCAGAGATGATGGGGAGAGTTTCAGATAAAGGAAGAGGCAACAGGACCAAGCACATTTCCTGGAATTTTGAGAGCTGATTAAATCTACGTATTACTGATAATAACTGTATGAAGATGAAAGCCCATGAGGTTAAATACTGCACAGACTTTGTTTTAAAAAGTTTGTAACACTGGGTAGAAAAAGAGAATCCATGAACTAATAGAGCCAGCCAGGTAAATCAGGGAGACCCTGAGACGACAACACCCAGCACACTCAGCCACAGAGGGCAAAACAACAGGAACTGAAAAAGGGCGGCAATGGAAGAAACCAGGGTTTTTAAAGTAAAATGCAAGGGTCCCGAGTTCTCACTATAATTAAAGAAAGCACACCGCACACTGGAGCACGAGTAGCTGCTAGCACTGGTGACTTCTGGCAGTTCACCATGCACTGCCATCTCTTCTCGTGCAGAGGCTCCAAGGGAAATATAATCTTGATTTCTAATGGCTGACTGCTAACCCTGGGAGAATCAGTCACAGGCATGGAATATATTTCAGTTTAAGGAGAAAACAGTATCTCTGTGCAGGCAGAGCAGGGAGAGTGATGTACCCAAGGTAATACAGACAGCCTTTGGAAGAGCAGAGAAATTTACTGAAATAATTTTAATATTTCACTCCAAGTTGGAGGCTTAGCAAGGTGCTGACTCCTGCTCTCTTGAATTCTAGACTAGCAGTTATCTTCTGGATTATCTGTTTTTTCCTAAAAGCTACTTGTAGGATCTGAAGGTTGGCCTTTTCAACGTGTGGCTCGAAAGAGGTGTTTGAGAACCCACCCATTTTAAAAGACAATAGACTGGGGCACTTAAATCCTTCTGAAAAATCTCAGGTTACAAATTTAAAAAAAAAAATCCACGCAAGTCAGATACAAATACACAAAGCCTGATTCTGCAAAGATTATTCTAAGTTACTGAATTATTTAAGTCTCTGCATTAGCAGCTTCACCTCTCATTTCCTAATGCTGGTTTTCAAACAACGAGAGGAAGAAATTCCTTCTCCCAAAGCAAGATGAGATTTTTACCTGGAAGCTGTTCTTTTCTCCACTGCTGTGACTCTCGATTTCCAAAGCTCTGTGACTGTCCTGAGGCGTCTGGGAACGAGGAGGGCTTGATAAAAAGAAAAGTGCATGTAAGAAAGAACTCATTAAAATTTTTACAAGTTTATGTTACGAACTAAAAGTTAGTCAATAAAGCTTGCACACACAGTTCTCCCGAAGAGCTCTAGTGCCCTGACCAGAGTTTCAGAGATTGATCTGTCCGTGGGTGATTTAACCCAGCCATCACATTCGATTCGTCTTTGATTTTCTAACACTCTGCTGAGAAGCCTGCTGCACAGAGCTGGCTTTCAGCAGTGCAGAGAGACACCTGCGAGGCTGCACGGTCTGTCCCGTGGTACTTACTAAATGACACTGGGCAGCAAACAATAAATAGAAGTGGGTTTGGTTTGGCTCAAACTAGCCAGACAAGGCTAGAAAGCTCTGCATCCTACTGTTAAGCTTCAGGCCACGGACTTCACAGCCCATCAAAATCAAATAAATGAATTAACAGATATGAATAAATTGGCTGACACTTTGCATCTGATGGGAGTTGTGCTGTTGTGTTACACTCCTAGAAATCTGTTAGGTTTTGTAACCTAGATATAGGGCGATTCTTTAGCAATGACCTACACGCTGTTAACTGATGCGCCTCATCACAAAACACACCGGGCTTTTTATCACCTTGCTCCGACATTCCTCCTCCCAGCAGCACTACATGCTCTCAGGAGCAGTGCTAATGCTGCCTGCACAAGGACTGATCCTTTACAATGTCAGCCACCCACAGCTCCAGTGTTTTATTTCCTGGAACCAGGCTGCTGCCTGGACACCAGCAGCACACCCATAGGAGTGCAGCTGCTGCTGGACTTTATCACCATACACCAAAACTCCAAGAGGGCATCTTCATGAGATGTGAGAAGCCTTCCACAGTCCTCTCCCCCCGTAACTTTCTGGTTTCAGGACAGGCTTCCACCGCAGCGTTACTCTAGTATATAAATACTGATCTTTTAAATAGGAAACTTTCTTCTCTCTTCCCCTCTGCATGTGTGTATATGCATGTGCGTATGTACATATACACACGTACATGAGTATTTCTGGCTTTGTCTTTGCCTCTTCTGCATAAAAACAGCTTTCTGTAACAGAGACCTTTGCTTCGCTTACAATAAAGCATTCTGTTTACCTGTCGCAATGTGAACTTTCTCTTGAACTGCTTCTTCCAGATTCGTGTTGGGCATCAAGGAGTATTTTCTCCATGTCACCGTTGTGGATGGAAATAGAGGCTGGTACTTGTTCCTGGCTCGTCGGAGTGCCAGCATTACCGCTGCCGTTTCCATTACTGCTGAAGTGGAGTTCTACCCAGGAACCTGTTTGGCATAATTGAAACCAGTACAGAATAACCCGAGTGGGTTTGTGTACAAGGCATGTAAAAGACGAGGTGGTTGATCCTCCCCAGCAGCGCGATATGCAGAAGTACCAGCACTGACACCCCAGCTCATAAACACGATGAAATGCCAGAACGTGGGGGTGCTTCTGTTAGCGAGCTGGGATGTCGCGCAGAACTGACAAGAAGCTGGTCAGTACATTGTGTCTCTTTCTGCAGCTGAAGAACTTTTATTTTGAGATGTGTTTAGTTTTTATTGTTCAACATAGATGGAAGCTAAGTAAAATAATCTCAAGGACCTTCTCTGCCAAAGTTTATTTACTCATTTATTGAAAACATTTTAGGCTCCTGAACCCAAGAGCCGTGTTTTGTTGAGCTTTTCTGCAGTGAGCATTTCTCAGTGTGCCTGTTGAGCAACAGGGGATATGTGGCAGGGGCTGGATCACGTGCCTGCTGCTCGCAGTATATTTAACACCCACAGTCACATGTTGTTTTGGTTTTTTCAGAGGGCGCTGGATAACAACCCTCCTCTAGGCTAGGAGTAACCAGGGCACAAAAGGACCTCTATCTGTTGTCTCAGTTACAGAACAGCTCAAGGGATAGATAATATTTAAACTATGGAGCGTCAGTGGAAATTACATACGTCACCCGTTCATGTGTGTAAACAACAGCAGAGGCAGAGAGAGGTACTGTGCCCACCCTAGAGCAGTGTACAGGAAATGGAACAGTAAGTACAGGACAAAGAGGGCAGGTGAACTCCCCGCGTTCCCGTGAGCACAGCACAAAGGCTGTCCCAGGGCAAGGGAGAGACACAGACAGAGGTTTTTGGACCGTCCTGCTCTAGAGGACAAGGGGCTGGGGCAGAGCCCGGGAACAAGACATGATCCAGAAAACAGCAGAAGGAAGAAAGGAGCAGTTTCAAAGGTATGCAGAAGGGGAGATCTGAATAAAGATATTCCAGTCATAAAGAGACTAAAGGTTCATAAATGAAATGAAAACAGCAAAAAGCCAAACTCCTTCATCCGCATTCATAACGTTAACATCTCTCTTCTAAAAAGCCAGACGACCACAATATCTTTTGAATGGAATCATACTCAGTTGTCAAGTGTTGAAGAAACATTTTTCTGGACAGCCCCTCTTACTCACAACTGTTTTCTTGTTTTGGTTGGTCTGTGGGTTTTTTCCTCTCCACATGACCATATATGATACGTGTTTAAACCCAGACAAACCTTTCCCTATTCTCTCCCACAAAATTTACGAAAGCCCAAGTTGTAACTTAAGAACGATCACAACCACTGAAGTTTAAATTAAGACAGTGTCCAACTGGAGCTCTGGCTCCAGCTACCAGGCGAGGATCAGCTGGCTCCCACTCCGCCTGTCCCGGGGCCTCAGCACATCCCACCGCAGCTTCTGCGCCTCTGCTTACAACAGCAAAACATCATCACGCTGCGGGCACTGCCCTACAAAGATCTGTACACACAGTCATAAGCTATGTTCTTCTGTAAAGATGCACACTGCTTGAGGGACAAGCAAAAACATCAGCACCCCAAGCAAACGGAGCCTCTCCACACAGCAAACGGACGCTCCCTACTGAAATCCTCCTGGATGCAGGGTAACACCTGGGGAGGATTAACACCAGGACCACAGGATGTGTTTTTTACACATTTCCTTTTCTTTTTTTCCTCTAGACACTCTTGAGAGTAAGGCTGTGCTAGTGGCCTCAGAACCTGTTACATTATCATGTGAAGACAGAAGAGCCTGTATTTTTATGAAGCTGGAAATACAAACAGATGAGAGCACGTGTACCAACACGGCAATGCAAACCGAACAGAGTCATGGGGAAGGATTTTTGAGGAGAATGATCTCATACAATGTTCCAGCCCAGGGTGCACACTGTGGGAACACAGATTAGCACTAAACCCATACCCAATCAGCTCTGGAAATCTTCATTTCTTAATACCTTTCAAAACGGGAAACAAGAAAGCAACATTCCCCAGAAAGACCAGAACATCTCCTTAAACTGCTAAACCCACCCTGTAAGTCACAGAGACCTTTCATTCCTACGCTAAATTTGCTGCTAAACGCACCGTACGCACCGCTGACCCTGCGCTCTCCTGGGAGACACCCCGAGCTGCCCCAGAGGGTCTCCTTCACCAGGAGGGGTCTGTATCCCCCCAGCATCTCGGGGGGTGCCTGTCAGCAGCCCGCGCTCGGCCGCTCGGCTCCACAGCCCAGCCAACACGGCTTTA
>NW_010099607.1:0-19351 GCF_000699245.1 Pterocles gutturalis | reverse complement strand
TTCTGCTTCGGGGGTTGCTTCCATGCTTAAGATGCAGGGCCTCTCGCCAGTTTGGCGCGTCCGCCCTGGGTCAGAGTGAGGGGTTCCGCTGTCAGCTTTATCGTCAGGGGGCTGTAGCAGGGTGCCCTGTTTTGCCTGCCTTCTCGGTTTGTCCTGCCCTGGAAAACTAATAGTCTCCTTGTGCTTGTGTTGTGTGCGTGAGGAGCGAGCGAGGTGGCTTTGTTTCATCTGCATAGCGCTGATAAGATGGCTAGTCCGGGCAGCTCGGTATCCCTTTCACCTCTGTACAGTCCTCTGTGTACATCGGTTTCAGTAAAGTGGTTATTTGTTAGAATACTAAAACTATATTTAAAAAAAAAAAAAGAAAACACAAAACAATACCCAGTAAAAACTAAAGTAGTCTTATTTGTGGGTAATTTAGTTGAAGTCTTATAGACTAAAACGTGTTGGTATATTTATGGAGTTTTGAAGACAAGCTTGGTAATCTGGTTTAGTAGCTACGTAGGGCTTCAGTGTCTGGTTTTCTTACAAGTGATATTTGATAAAGTAGCAATGCCTGATGACTTCAGCATTTCACAACATGCGTGTGTGTATTTTCTTGAAAGGTAAAAGGTTCCAGGTTTTTTGTGCTAAAAACTCCATGCCATTTGACTTTGGTATTTATTTCTGCCTTGATGGCCATTGTTGAATTAAACCGAGGCAGTTGGGAAAGTATTCCAATAAGTGAAAACTTGTTCTGTTGAGGAGACAGACAGCAAAGTATTAGGTAGAGCTTAAGTCTTGCGTTTTTCCTTTTAATCTCATGGGTTCAGAATCCTGAAATTACATTTAGTCTCTTCCCTGGCCTGTTGGAAATGTTGTATTGGGGGTGATGGTTTTAAGAGTGGACTTTGAATCTGCTTTATAGCTATTATGTGTAAATAATTTCATTTGCAAATACAGAATTGGTTATTCTACATACTGTTTAAAATGGGTTATTACCTAATCAGGGAGAAATACAGATATTTGATTTTTTTGCTGTGATATATTGAGAGCATTTCTGACTACAGACACGTAACGAATGACCTTGACACTGCTACGGAATTTTATCACACTTATTAAAATCTGGCAAAGCACATCTTTAATGCCCCTTTCAAATGTCTTACAGCTGTACCTGAACAGATATTTCGGCTCAGCAATAGCTGTCTTAATTTTGTATTTTTATTCTGGTGGAGGGGTTGATCCTTTCTGTATGTAGTAGAAATTTTTTTAATTCCTTTAGTCTTCATGTTGGATATCTCTTCAATATGTTCATATTTGTGTAAATATTTTCCTATTTTTGGCTCAGTCATGCTAGTTTAATACTTCCGAATGTAAATGTATTGTGACTTCCCTATACTAATGTGAACACCAATTTTCATTCTTCTCCCTGGATTCATTCTAAATGCTGTTTTTCAGTGAGAGGAGAAGATCCTTTTATTTGTCTGGTTTTTGTTGCCATTTATTTTTTTTGTTATTTTTTCTTTATTGCCTCTTCAAGATTTGTGAACTACCACACTTAAGATTGAGCTGGGTCATCCATGTGTAAGGAGTTGAAATTGTTCTAAGCAGCTAATAGATTTGGAGTATTTGCTTTGGGGAAAAAAAAAAATAGAGGCAAAGCTTTCAGATTATTTCCCAGGTTTCTGGATCGCAATGTTCAAACTACAGTGAAGCCCTAGGCTGAAAGACCCTGTAATGCTAAACTAGATTTTTTTGCAGACAAAGCTAATCTTGCTTTTTTTGAGGACTATGTAGGAAATGTATAACATGTGATCTGGTGTTCTAAAAGCCCAAGGAATACTTCAGCTTTCCTGTGCTTCTTAAAATATGTCAGTGCCACTGCAGAGGTGGACTTTGCAGGTAAAAATAGTACAAGGATGCAAGCACAAGCTCCTTCCTAGTAACGGTGATGTTGAAATGCCTCTTTCATAGGTAAAATTCTTCCTGTCTTGCAACGTAATGGCTTTTGATTGTGTTTGTTGCCACTGATGCTCTTCATAGCAATAAAACTGGTTGTTAGCTAATGGTTAAACTCAATTTTTGATGAATATGCATTTCAGTCCTGCTTTCAAGTCATCTTTGCTTTTGCTGTAATGCTTTTCTGATAGATGCTAGTATCTACAGCGGGCAGTGAGTGCTACCAGCTGTTGCTAAGACTTTGTAAGTGAGAGAATGTTGCCTTTGTGCACAGAGCTTTCTTTTCCTGACAGCCCCCAAAATCAACTGAAAAATCACAGTACTATCCAGCAGATTAGCTGATGGTGCTTTGTGTTTTGACATCTGTAGTTCCACTTCTGAATGAAGCTGCTACATCTTTTTTGATCTGTTGCTTGTATAAATGTACCTAATTTGACTTAGAAGGTTTAGTTCTGGGGAAGCTAGTATAACAGAGTTATAATTAATAGCTTTTAGCTGCTACAACTGGTGGGCCAGATCAAGATGTTTTGTTGTGTAATCCTTGTTAAAATTTAAGGAGTCATTCTGAGTTTCTGGTGTCAAAATAGCACAAAGTGACACGCTCCTTGATTGATTCTGCTGAAGCTTGAAAATATAACTGCCAATATCGAGCAAGCTGCTTTTGCCCAGTAGGCATTGCTGTTGTAGGGACTCCTAGCATCTAATATTTTGCCACTGAGCAACTAAGTATCATGCTAAATTTGACAGCTGTGGTTAGAGAATGGCAAATTGTTTGTCTTCCCTGTATTTGGAAGTGCTTGGTGTTTCACACAATGGCAATGCTTCACTATTATGAATGCACCAGCTTAGGTTCAGAATGAGAATCATTCTAGGTAGTCCTAGGCTGCACTTAAAGTGTTTGTGGTACTGATTCTCCATTCCCTCATATGGTCCTGACATTGCTGGTGACTCAAATGGTGCTGCTGCTGATCAGAAACTGCGCAAACAGATGCATAGACCAGAGGAGGCTGTAAGATTTTGCAAGAGTGAGTATCTTGGTTTGCTGTATTTAGCAAAAACAGGTGTATCCCAGTAAAGCTGCAGTGGTTGAGCAAGTGACTCCAGAAAATACTGAACTGATGAGGACACTGTAGGGTGGTCTTAAGAACTCCAGACACTTTCGCTGGTCTTGAGCTGAGCATGGAGTAGATTTAGAAAATGTTATTTGGTAGACAGTTACTGTATGGCTAAAATGTAAAGTATGTATGTGCAGTTTCTCAAATACTTAATACCTGAGTATTGGTAAAATAGAGAAAACTGATATACTAAATGCTTTGTAAAACAGGCTACACAGAGGTAGGAAAGGTTGTTCAAGATGTCCTGGAATATTCACTGTGATGTATTGAGCAGCCTTTACATAGGTCTGTGCTAGCTGCATTTGCTTTCAGACTCCTCAGGGTGAGTTTGTTTAACCAAATACTTTTTCAGATTTAACTGAATGAACTTGATGAATTTTTGTGGAGTGAAACTGCTGTTGCATGATTGCTGGAGTACTAATGTTCTTCTGTCCTTTAAATCTTAATGGCAGAAATGAAATTTGTAGGATTTGTTTTACAGAATGGATGAACAGAGTTAATTTTTGTGAAACTCAAATATTTGTAGACAAATGCCTGAGTCACTTTAACTTACGGAAAGGGAAAAGTAATGTAAATTCAACTTCTTTACCAGTAGCATCTCCACTCCTTACCTTGCTGGTAATATTTTCAATGCTATTCTTCCATGTTTTTTCAGAATTAGAATTCTTGTCAGAAGGGGTACTTGGAGTCATCTTCCCTGTGGCTTTTCTTTAGTTGCCTGTTGTTCTTATATTGATTTGATGAAGATTTCTGCCATATTATCTCATGTGAGGTAATGGAAGAGGCAGGACAGAAAAAAAGAGATGGATACTCTTTATGCCATTTCCACTTGGCTGAATTGTCAGGATGAGGTAGTGGTTCCAGTGAGTTTTGCAGATATTAAAGCTGTACCTGCATGCCACAGGGCTTGAACATATGAAAGGGCCCCCCTTAGGCTGGCCTGGTCTTTAATTTCAAAGTGAGTAGTGGATACATTGCAAGCATTAATGTTCATGGTATCTAAATTCAGTTTGTTAGGGAAAAATGTTGTTTTGAGAGTCTTGAATCTAGAGCTGGGTCTCTCTGTATACTGAGATTTGGACAGTCAACCTTTGTGTGCAGGGGGCTGCAGGGTTCTGTTTCTATGTGATGACATGGAAAGCTTACTGTTAATACGCCTTAATGTAGATCAAATTAGGTAAGGACTGCACGGTTATCTCTGTTCCTAATAATGGAACGAGAAAATGCCTTCAAGAAATAGAGCTCACTGTTTGAGGCTTGCTGCAATTGATATCAAAAGTGAGAAATTAAATACCTAAACACCAGAAAAAGGGCAAAGGTTTGTCTGCCTGGTGTTCATACTTGGACTTGTGAGCTTGGCACTTTTTGTTTTGTAAATGTTTGTGGCATGTGATTTTAGCTTCTGTACCAAAACAGAGCACTCTTCCACTTATCTATGATTAACGTAAATGCTTTCAGGGTATCTGTGAATGTATTCTTGAAGTTATAGTCCTCTCCCTTACATGTTGCGGAAACACCTGTGCCTGGACTTAAACAGCACCTTTGGAGGAGAGTATGCTGAATGGCCAAATAGCTTTTGATAGCTCATGGAGCCAGTGGGGCACAAATGCACTTGTTTAGCTACAGCAGTAGTTAAGGTGCCTGCAGCACTGCTCCAGGTGACCCTGGGATATTTCTGATGAGGAAGCTGGGTGCAGGAGGGAGTAGGTATTGTTGCCATCGTGGCAGAAGAAAAGATTGTTAGGGGATATTTGGACTTCTGAATTTGCTTTGAGTATATACATGCATAGCCATTGCATGGAAATGGGTAATATATCACAAGAATACTTGCAGAAAACGTGCCTTCGCTATGTTCCCATTTTATTTTTTAACAAAGTCCTTGTTCTGGTACCATTCACTTTTTTCGTCCTCTTGAAATGCTGGAAAACTAGTGCTGTGACCTTTGTTTTTATTAATCCATTAGCATTAGACTTCATATGCATCAGTCCAGTTTAAAGGCAGGGCCAGATCTTGGGATTTGTTCACTTTATCTGCTGTTCTTCTCCATTCTTTGAACCAGCAGACATAACTAGTTAAAGGTAAGAAGTGAATGCTATTGCTTGCATATCACAATTTATTTAAGAAGGGATTTTAAATATTTTAAATTTAAATATTAAAATCCTGATACCTGTGATAATTGTAATTAGGGATATTATCTTTATCTCTAGTAATGTGCTTACAAATCTCATCAGGCTTCCTGCTGTGGTTCCTTCCGACCCAAATGTACATTAGAAGCTGCTTTCTCTTTCCAAAAGAGGGACAACTAAAGTCATAACTCTAAAACACCATATGCTGCTTGTAACAAACTGTGCATGTACTGCATGCATACAGTAGTGAAGAAATTAGTTTATTAGTAACTGTAACTTTTTCATTTTGATGGCCTTACACCTTGAGCTATAAGCCAAGATTGAGTTCCTGACCTAAAACTTCTGTTACTAATCTGTTCAGGGCATCCATTCTGAAGGGGATGGGAAAATTGTTGACAAAGTGAACTGCATAAAATGAAGAAGACTTGAGAAGCTGCTTTTGCATTCAGATAGCTAAACTGTGAAACTTGGCATAGCAATATCATTTGCCTTGGACTGCATCCATGGTTGAGATGTTGGTAGGCAAGATGAGAATTACAGGCTCATTAACCAACTTAGCAGATGAATTTTTTTCTGTAACAGTTGAGCAAACTGAAAGAAAATTAAATGGAGTCATGCTTGTCTTTTGATCAAGGCTATTTTTATAAGGAGATCGGTTCTTGAAGTGGAATTCCTCTGAACCAGTGCAGCTGAAGGGTATAAAACTAGCCACACTGATGGAGACCAAGGCTTTTATTGATATAGCTCTGGTGATCAAGAATCTCTTCTCTGCTGAATTTATAACTGGGCTGTAGGGTTACTTTTTTGTGTGGAAGATTTCTGGCACCACTCAATGTTCATGAGATGGTGACTGCTTTCGCGAGTGGTGTAACACAGAAGACATGTACAAAGGTTTGAGCAACCTAATCCAGTGGAAGATATCCCTGCTGAAGGCAGGGGCGTTAGAACTAGATGATATTTAAATGTTGTTTCCAAACCAAGCCATCCTGTGTATCTATGCTAAAGTGTCTGTGAAGAGGACTTCCTGTCCAAGTTGGGTAACACTAGGAGAAATGTAGATTCCATTATTAATTTTTGCGTTTGATAATCTAGTCTTTCAGAACTAGCTGTTACAAAAGGAGTAGATACTGCAGACTTGCTGTGGCAGAACTACAATCTGTTTTTTCTTTGGTGGATATAGCCTTTTTTAATCTTTGCAAATACTGCAGGTGTGCAGCCAGGTGGAGTAAGGATTACCTGTTCTGAAACATGTTGAGGTGTTTTAAAGCAAGCGATGTCAATGTTCCTGAAGAAATGGTAAGTCAAATTGCCTGTTCTTGGTGTGAATTGCATAGAATGATCAAATGGATGAAGCTTTCTGTTCGAACCAATGCATGAGAACAGAAAATGAGTTGATCGTTTCTGTAGGAACAGTTTTCTTTTTTGACTTAAATTATCTGTGCAGCATCAGATTTAACTTACACTTCTGCATTTCGATCTCACATAATCTTCGTATGTGCTGTCAGAGTGCCCGAGATCAGGGACAGTGGCTCTTGCTAGTACTTGCTCAAATATTTTACTAGTGAATATTACTTACCTACTTGTAACTGTCCTACTGGATGTTAAATTGGGTTGACTTGCCCTTTTAAAAGCTGATTTATATATTTTTTCATGACTTGCTTACCTAAGAAGGCTGTGCTGCTTTTACCTGTATATATCTGAAAAATCTGGCTGCTAGGCTTTTAGGAAGAGCTGTAGGCACATGATTTTAATCATATGTTTGGTCCAAGTTAACTGGGTAAATTCCCTCCAAACGCAGTACATGTATGCAGGAATTTCCATTGACCTACGTAAATGCATATGAAATGCTGCACTGGGGTACAGCATGATGTAGACAACACCTAAACTGTCTTGGCAGCTTTGAACACTTGAATGTGGATGCTAACTGTTTGTCATGTATGATGTGTATGGACTGAAGGGTTATTTAATCCCTAGGGGAAAAATACAGAAGTTGTAGAACAGAATTAAATGGGAATAGGAGCATCAGTTTCTTGAAACAGGGAAGTATTGTGGATGTAGCAAAGAGGTGACGATGCCTTTCATATTCAAATGCAAGATGAGTCATTTGAGCAGTGTCTATGACACAAATTTGAGAACTTGTAAAGCTGATCAGTCTCTTGAGACGTCTGTTAAGGGATGCCTGACTCCATGTAACTTTTAATGTTCTTGTAATGAAAACTCATCAGACAGTGCGAGTCCTTGGCTTCCAGATGTGCCCTTTCTTCTAGTACGTGTCAGTTCTGTGTTTTGCTTCCTGACGTGAGGAAGATAGCATACTTGCGGGCTTGCAACAGTACAGTCTTAAGTCAGTGACAGCCTCCAGATTGAAGCTTTGGTGGCACCATCATGCTCTCATGTTAAACATTTTAAAAAGTTTGCTTGAAGGCTTATGCTGGATGATGGTCTACTCACTACAGACGTTCTGATGTGCTTTGACTTGAAGGTGGATGGGCAAACATTGATGATTTTTCTTCTTAATCCTAGATGGTAATTTTTTTGTAGGTCTTAAGTTTGACCAGGGAAGTTATGCACTATATCTCTAAACTTGAAGAGTCATTTTCCACACCCTCTTGAAAGAAGTGACAGACCAAGCTTTTAGCTGTAGGATCAAGAAAGGTGTTCCCTGAGGAGCAATTTCCCACAGCTGGATCCTCTGTACTGGGCAACCTTACTTGAGAGCCTAAGTCTGTCTTGTTGCTGCTAGCTGTTCACAAAATGGATGCTTTGTGTGTAGCACAAAACTAAATGGGACTAAATAAAGTTATTCCCATAGCAGAGGGACCTCTGTGCCCAGCTCCCTGCATAGATAGTTTATGAAACAGGCTGCTTTCCTTGCTTATTCTTCTGTGGAAATTTCTAAATGTACTTTTTCTTTTCCTTGACTCCAGCAAAATAAGTCCTCCATACATATTAATTTGAAGCTTCAGGGGTGAAGTTGATTTGAGTGAGCTTGTACATGTGTTGTGCTTAACCAGCTGGTGTCAGTTCCCCTGGAGACTGTTTGGTGAAGCCAGTGTCGTGCAGGGGTGGAGGCAGATGTAGTCCTCCTGGGACCTGCCATAGTAGTTTGGGAGATACTGAAGAAGTGACAAAGCCACCAGGAGGAAGCTCACTGGGCTTGTCTGGGCTTGAGGAGGCATGGAGGAGAAAGCCCCATACCAAGGGGGATGGATCTCCTTTCCCTGAGGGGATGAGGGCAGAATGACCTATTTCAGTCTCTGTACCAGGAGTTTGAAGCTTGGAGCCAAAGTAGCATAGGGAAAATTAACTTTGCCCAGTAGTTTCTCCTGTTGCATATCAGTGGAGTACTTCAGGTGGTAGTAGGCACCCAGATGGGGTGCTTTACCCCACAAAAATACATGTTACTACTTATGTAGCCCTATGCTGTCTGAGAAATAGCAGCTTTGTCTGAAGTCTCAGCATTTTTCATAAATTGCTGCAGTTCTCCTGAATTCCTCGGGTTTTGCCAGGAAAGCAGCGACCAATGAAACTTGAAGTAAGACTCTGAGGAAGGCTCCCTCCTCTTTCTCTGCCGAAGACCTTCCTAGTCAAGTCATGCTGATCTGTGTCTGGACCTGGGTGAGAGCTGGCTGCCTGACTTTCCCTCTGCGGAGTGGCATTTTGCTGCATTGGATGTCCAAGGCAGGGTTTTGTGGCAGGGTGGGCTCTCTGGGAGGAGTGCCTGTACCGGACACAACTGGTTCCAGGCTGATCTGCAGCGGCCTCACTGCTGCAGGACCTGGCAGGGCAGTCTGTCATGCTGCTGTGGAAACATGGTTAAAAAAGGACAAAATAAGGCACAGCTGTGGAAGAATGAGGGGGAAAAAAGTGTCAGGAAGCAGCCCTGTGAGTACCGAGGTCGGAGGAGGGGTGGAGGCCGCGGCAGCGCTGCTGGCGCAGGGCAGGCGTGGCCCTGCAGCTGGGCAAGGAGGCTGCGGTGGAGCGGGCCTTGCCATGCAGCCCATGGAGGGGACTGCACTGGAGCAGATATGTGCACAGCAGCCTGTGGAGAACCTCCTGTTGTGTAATTTCTGCTCTAATGTTTGTGTGCCTGTGAGATCTAGCTTCTTCAGACTCTATCACATACTTAACAAGGAATAACCAGGTTTTAAGGTGGCCCAGGAATGTGCATCCAGGGTGGTGTTACTGAAAGGCTTTGTATTTTCTTCTATACTCCCAAGTTGTGCTTGCAGGAAGATATGGTTGCTGTATGTAAGTATTGTAGGTCCCCAGGCAGGATAGCTGCTAGGTGCATTTCTGTACGAGTACTTCACCTGATGACAAGATTTTTGTCTTCATTTATACTTGCGTTTGATGAAGTTTCTAAATGTTTGTGGAACAGATCCTATCCTTCCCAAGAGGGAGTCAGAAGTTGGAGGTTTTCGTTATTTTTTAGGTAGAGAATAGTTCCATGACATACGACTTACTCCATTCTTCTTTTGTTTGCTAAACAAAGAAATCAGCTGTTGAAGTTGGTCCTACCACCTCTCTGTGGTCTAGGCAACTGTTGTTAGTGTCTTTTGTTCACTGCCGTGATTTAAGATACGCAGTCTTCCACAGCGGTGGCACACCTTAAGTCGCCTCTTGCTGCTGGGTCTTTGTCCCTTCTTTAGGGCAGTGAAGGAGTTAGGATATTGGTGTTGGTATTAGGTGGTATACTCAGGTGCATGGTAATTGTAGCTTCAGTTTGTGGGTCAGGCCCCCTTAACAAGTGACTGGGTATTAAAACTTGTCTTGGCTTTTTAGCCAGTGATAAACTGATGGTCAGTCCCCATTGATGGCCTGTGTTTCAGTATCTGTAGTAAGTGAACGATGATCTGAATCTACAGTGTCAGTGCAGAGCTGTAATAATCACAAGTGTATAGAAGTAGGGGCTGATGGTGGGGTCAGAGATTGACTTTAGTGAGGTGCAGGGGCATCTGCCTTACAGACATGCTGTTGTGGCAGGGTTGTTGCTTTCAGAGAACTGTGGTTCAGGATACTCTAGAGGGCTTGGTGAGGCTCAGCGAGCCTGGATAATTGCCCACAGTTCGACACTTATCGCTGTGGGCAACAGTGACAGCCAAGGGAAGACTGAAGTAAATAAAGTGGGCCACAGAGCTCTGGCAGTTAAAGCAATGGACATGGAAGGTCTTATCAATCCTGCAGTTGAACGGGAAGAGTTTTGGTGGAAGCAAATACAATTGGGTAGTTAATAAACGCATTTGTGACTAGTGTTGCCTACAGTGTTTTGCCTCTTATGACAGTGTGTCCCTCTTTGAGGAATGAGAAGTGGGTGAGAGATGTGGGACAGCTGGCAAAGTAAGGCAAGAGTATCTTCGCCAAAGGGTTTGCCAGCCTAGGGAAGAGGATTTAAAACCAGGTGTGGTGGGTGGGGTTAGTGGCTGCGTGCAGTAGTAATATCTTGCAGAGTGGAGGTTGGGGCTCCAAATATGGGCAGTGTTATAGAAATGAGAGAGCCCTCCGGAAGGATAGAACAGGCCAAAGGAAAGCTGACTTTGAGTGCCTGTACATAAGTGTGTGCAGCCCAGGTGACCAGCAGTGGGAGGCAGAGGTCTTTGTGTAGGTCAGAGCTGTGGGACTGCTTGAGGAAGTGAGATGTGCTGGAAACTGCTCATGTGCCTGCTGTCCAGTGATGGAGGTATACAGGTCCTCTTGGAAAGAGAGGGAGGAACAATCTGTCCTTTGTCTGGAAGAGCTGCTCAGATTCTTGAAGCTTTTCTAGCACTTAGGAAAATGAATAGTCATATCAGGCTTGATTGTACAGGAAACTCATGACTGAGTTCCAGTGCAATAAAGGAGGTGTAGAGGAGATTGCAGTGGGGACAAGACTTAAAGGAGGAGCATTGCCAGTGAATAAAGGGATGATAGAAAAGCTAGAGCTCAGCTGCAGTTATTGAAGGATGTCAAAGGCAACAAAATGGGTTTGTATCAGCAATGTGGCAGCAGAAGAATAACAAACAGACAGACAAGGCTGTGAAGTGCCCAGTGCTTTTATTGCCTCAGTCTTCACTGACAGGGTCTCAAGCTCTTTCTTTTTTGCATTGGGAGAGGGTGCAAGGAGAAGAATAGCTGCTGGGAGTAGAAGAAGGTCTGGTCTGAGGTCTCTTGAAAAATCTCAACTGTTTCAGGTCCATGGGTCTGTGTATTGAGGGAATTGTCTGCTGTCGTGGTGAGGTCAGTAGTATTTTTGGCGGATCAATAAGGTTACTGACAGCTGGAGAAAAGCAAATGTTGATACTATTAAAAGTTAGTGCTGTAAGGATTGTATGGGGAGCCTCACTCACTCTAGTCCCTGAGTAAATCATTGTGTGAGTTGTCTTTTGAAGTCAGTTCTGTGCAAATTGAAACAAAGGTGATTGGAAGTGACCAGTATTGATTTACCAAGGGTAAATTGTAGTGGAACAGACTATCTTTGAAATGAATAGGAGAAGAGAGAGAGATGTCATCTACATTGAGTTGAGCATGATTCTTCATATGTTTTCCAATGGAATCTTTGTGACAAGTTCAGGATATGAAGGTTTAGGAGGGTGGACAAATAGGTAGGAAACTGGTAGGATTTTGGAGCTTGAAGTTCAGTGGTTAAAACTTCATGATCTTCCTGGAGGATTGTTACAAGTGGAGTTCTTGGGGACTCTGTACCACCTACTGTATTTACTTTTTCCTTCAGTGACTTGGAGAAAGTTGACTCTCAAAGTTTGCAGACAGCAACTGAGGGATTTAGCTGATGTTCTCAAGGGCAGAGCTGCTCTCCAGAGCGCAGAGGGACCAGGGCTGGTAAGAGGAAGGGGCTACCAGGAACCCTGTGCAATTCAAGCAGGAGCAATGTGCGGCAATGACCTAGTTAGGCAGAGACCCATCAACGATGACAGCGGGACTAGGAGGATAAGGCCCTGGTGGGCAGTGAGATGAGTAGGGCCAGAGAAGCTGTAGAGAAGGGAAAGCTTTTTCCCCACAAGAATGGCTGGGCAGTGGGCCTGGCGTCCAGGGAGATGGTGCTTTCTCTGTCCTTGGAGGGTTTCCAGCCCACACAGGATAAAGCATGGAGCAGCCTGGTCTGACCATGTGACTGAACCTGCTCTGGGTGGGGGGTCAGACTGGAGACCTCCTTGCTGGCTTGAATGACTCTGATCTATCTCTTTTGCCTATGAAATGAACTTACTGGACAGAACTGAGGCATAGAGGGTCCTTGGGTTTGAGTCTTACAGCAAAAAGAAACAACTCTGGTAAACAAAGCCCTTGTTTTCATAGCATGGTTGAAAGATCTTTTTTGGGGGGTAGCTTTCACTTGCTATATCTGACCTAAAAAACTACAATTATACTGGAGGGACAGGCTGGGGTAGGTAGAAGATGTCAGGATCAGATTCTGCTTTGTCATCTCTGCTTTTTAAGAGGTCACTGGTTTGGAAGATATGTTGTAGCTTTCAGTTTCACGTGATAAAGCTTTGTGTAGAGATGAAGCTGACAAACCCAGGCTGGAATATCTTAATAACCAGAAATGCCAGCATAGTATGAAACTACTGGCTGCTCTTACATGAGTGCTTTCCAAGGTGAAATTAAGTCCTTTGCACTGTTTAGCAGTTGTAATGTTACTTTGACACTCTATCCTTGTGCTCTCCTTCAGTCTGGTGGTGTTCGGGATAGCAAGCAGACACCTAGTACTGTTACCCACTATGTGAGCAGCTGTCCTTGTGTGTCTACTTTACACTTATGTGTATCATTAGTTACAGTTTCTCCCCAGGCTTTTTCATGAATAGTAGTAGAGCCAAATGTTTACTGGTTCTGAGGGGCTGTATGGTGCAGCTCTTTTGAGAGGAAGGAGATTTGTCTCTTCCTCCATGTAAGTTGACCTATTCAAAGGATAAATAGTGATCTGTCTGAACTTGTTTTCTTGGTGGGGATCAGCCTAGAGGCAAACGGGCTCCATATTTAGATTTCAAGTAGTCTTCAAGCCTTTCTGGATCTAAGAGGATGCACTTTTGCATGAACCACTCTCTTGAGAGCAGCCACTGCTGCCGCTATCAGAAGGCTTTTCTGGAGATCTGTAGGGACAGTTCTGGGCCCTGAGGATTGTTTGACAGCTGAGATGTTCAGTGAGGGGATGTTAGTGATGCTCTCTCTGGAAAAGAGGTAAGCTATAATGAGAGAGCTACTGGCCAACACTGACCCAATCTGTCTGTACCAAGTGGAAACTATTCAGAATTGTTGCCTGTGTGTCAGTTTAAGTGTGGGGTTTGGCTTTTTTTCTGAGAATATCACTACTGGTTCAGATGGCAAAGGGTGTTTTGGGCACATTTCTAGGAGAATATGTCTGAGCTTTGGCCAGGTTTACACTTTTTGAGAAGTAGCTTATCCAGTGTCCTATGGATCAGGGTAGCTTGGTCGGGGCAGTATCCGTCTTTGCTAGAACAGTGTTTGGTGCAGTAGGAGAGGAACGTGGCTTGAGAGGAAATGGAAAATTGAAAGATCACAGAATCATAGAATGGCCTGGGTTGAAAGGGTCCTTAAAGTTCATTTAGTTGCAACCCCCCCTGCTGTGGGCAGGGTTGCCAACCACTAGAGCAGGTTGCCCAGAGCCCCATGCAGCCTGGCCTTGAATGCCTCCAGGGATGGGGCATCCACAGCTTCTCTGGACAACCTGTTCCAGTACCTCACCACCCTCTGAGTGAAAAACTTCCTCCTAATATCTAACCTAAATCTCCCCTCTTTTAGTTTAAAACCATTCCCCCTTGTCCTGTCACTATCAACCCCTGTAAACAGTCGCTCCCCCTCCTGTTTATAAGCTCCCTTCAAGTATTGGAAGGCCACAATGAGGTCGTCCTGGAGCCTTCTCTTCTCCAAGCTAAACAAGCCCAGTTCCCTCAACCTTTCTTCATAGGAGAGGTGCTCCAGCCCTCTGATCATCTTTGTGGCCCTCCTCTGGACTCGTTCCAAGAGCTCCATCTCTTTCTTGTGCTGGGGACCCCAGGCCTGGACACAGTACTCCAGATGGGGTCTCACAAGAGCAGAATAGAGGGGGAGAATCACCTCCCTCTCCCTGCTGGCCATCACTTTTTTAATGCATCCCAGGCCATAGTTGGCCTTCCGGGCTGCAAGCACACACTGCTGGCTCATGTCCAGCTTCTTGTCCACCAGGACCCCCAAGTCCTTCTCCGCAGGGCTGCTCTCAAGGAGTTCTTCTCCCAGTCTATACACATACCTGGGATTGCCCCAGCCCATGTGCAACATCTTGCATTTGGCCTTGTTGAACCTCATTAGGTTCTCATGGGCCCACTTCTCCAGCCTGTCCAGGTCCCTCTGGATGTCATCCCTTCCCCCTATTGTATTGACTGCACCACTCAGCTTGGTGTTGTCTGCAAATTTGCTGAGGGTGCACTTGATTCTGTCATCTATGTCGTTGATAAAGGTGTTGAAGAGCACCGGTCCAAGACAGAAACCTTGAGGAGTACCACTTGTGACCAGCCTCTACCCAGACATAGAGCTGTTGACCACAACCCTTTGGCTGTGACCAGCCGACCAATTCTTTATCCATTGAACAGTCCATACTGGTCCAATTTAGAGAGAAAGATGTGGTGAAGGGACCATGTCAAAGGATTTGCACAAGTCCAGGTAGATGATATCCGTTGCCCTTCCTTTGTCCACTGATGCTGTCACTCCATCATAGGAAGGCCACCAGAAGCCTACAGCACCTGGTATTCCAGGTCGTCTTCCATCCAAGTACTAACTGGGCCTTACCCTGCTTAGCTTCTGAGATCAGGCAAGATTGGGTGTTCTCAGGGTCTCACATCTCTTGGTCTCACATCACAAAGATGTGAGTAATGAGTCAGAAGACTGAAGATGGCTGTAGTGATTGGAGTAGATGTGTTCATGTGGCAACATAATGTAAGTTTTATTTTGTGGTGTGTTAAGACTTGGATATCTGTATTGTTCCTGAGGTAGTTTTTGCTTCTTTTCCACCTTCCTATTTTATGGAAGTGACTCTGGCATTGTATACTTAAAGGAGGCAGAGGACTAGCTGCTCTCCTGTGCTTTTATGAAATAGAGGGACTTTTGTGGGGGGAATAAAAACTGTAAGAGCTTTGTTTATAGTCACTTTTGATAATAATGCTTCTGGCATGTCCTTCTGCTTCTGGTTATGAGCTGGTAAAGTTGCAGAAGAGGCATGTATAAGCAGCATGTGGCTGACTGGTCACAACTTACTTGTATCAACAGTACCTTATTTGCTGTCCATTTTTCTGCCTTACATAGTACTGTGTGATCTCAGAAGGATTAGGATGCACAGAGAGAGTGACGAACTCTCCTGAGCTTGAAAGGCAGTTGTGGCAGAGGGGGAGGGAAGGATTGTAAGTAGTTGAGGTATTGCCTCTGGTTCAGATATTTTAACAATAGCTAGCTGTCCTTGTTCTGTGTTTACTTTACTTTGCTGCAGAAAATATTTAACTTGCAATATGGTGTGGAGAATTTTTTAGGACTTGAAGATAGAAGGGGCAGAATACATATTTAAGGAGTCTTTTCCAGTGTCTTCTATGAGACAAACAGTAGTGGTCATGAAAACCAGATAGCTACCTGGAAGATTATGGAGAACTGGAAAAATATGACTATTCTGGAGTGAATGGCTTATGGTTGTGCTTCAGCTTCTTTGTCTTAGTACTGATGTGTTGTCTTGATACTGGTGTTCTTCACTGCCAGCAGTCTTCAGAGTGTAATGCATACCTCATCTGAGTAGAGTGGCCTCTAAAGGCATGTAAAAGTAAGGATCCTAAACTGCATTTCTGGTACATTCCACCTTATGGCCATTCATTCCAATTTGCGATTGGTATTGTCTATGCAGATCAGAAAGAAAATGGTTGCTGTCTTATGCAGTTACATTACCTCTTCAAACCCAAAAGATAAATCTTAAAAGATGAGCAAGAAATTATTCTCCTTAAATGGGAGCAGATAAGTGGATCTAAAACTGCTCATGTGGGACTGCTGGTAACTAGCCATTATGGTGTTGAAATGTGGTACTTCTTGTCTTGGGCTTTAAAGAACTAGAATGTTAACCAACAATGTTTCAGTCTAATAAAATAGAATTAGTGATACAATCTTGTTCTCTCTGCCTTCCTGATTCCTACTTCTTTGAGGAGAAGCTCTTTAATTTTTAGGATTTAATCCTGAGAATAGTTTTGATGCATCAGAGTTCAGTGAGGTAGACCAAATAGATTGTGGTGGGGCTAGCAAAGGTCCAGCCGTGCAATCAAAATGTGGGAGTGGTGTCATAGGGAAACTTGCTCTATCCAGGCTGCTGATTCCAGTCATGTGAATGTGGGTACAAGGAAACTTGAGAAGCCTGGAGATAGACTGATATCGTAGGGAGGGAGGAGACCTCCAGAGTTACAGGAGTCAGATGAAATACTTGGATGTCTTCATTTAATCCTAGTTCTATGACTGTTCGTTCAAGTTCATAGGTTGTTCTGCCACAATAGCTGCTCACTAATATCTAGGAAAGACGTTAAAACTCATCCTTTACAAGTGATGTCAAAAAGGAATCATATCAAAGGAATGCTTGATCACCCTCTTCTATACATCTTTTTAGTCCAGTGAGTTGTAACAACTTTTCAACTTAATAAAAAAATAGCTTCTCCTCAAGGTCAGATTCTGGAGTGAATCAAGGCAATATCATTAGTTTATTAAGAAAAGTGGCATTTGGAATACTCTTAACGGTGAGCAGCTGGCAATCTCTGTGGCTGTTCCTCTAAAAGCACACTTCACAACAGTTATCTGCAGTATATTTTCCTGGAACTGCCTTGCTATTCCTTGATTAGGAAGTGTTTATGACTTATCGTGCTGCGTGGGTGAAGCGAGAGCACAGCTTCTTGCTGGCTAATCAACATTTTCCTGTTTCTTTTTGCATTATGAAACTAATGTGCAAGCTAAATGTAGCCACCCTTAAAACCTGCAGTGCTACTGCCATATATCAGTGAAACGTCCTTGGAAATAGTACAAGAACACAGACCTGTGCTTGTTTTCTTCACTCCTCCTTCCTCCACCCAAGTATTTGGGTAGGTAAAGGATTGTGTTAACATACGGATTGTAAGTGACCTGGCATTTATATGTTTCTGCTCTCTTTTGTGGGAAGCAGGGTGTAATATTCTATGAAGTTGTCTACCTTACATGTGATATTGTCTGATTTGGAGAAGGTGAGCAGAACCTTAGAGGACTTCAGGTAGCCGTGTTCATTGTGGGACCTCCTGCCAGTGAACAAACAATTGATACTGCAGTTGTGTACTCATCAGTCTAGTAGCCATAAGCTACTGTTGTTCATATTAAGGTATCAGCTGTCTTCTTCTTTCATGTAAATCTTGTGCTAAATTTATGTAAGATGAGTGAAGAAGTTAAATATGCAGATATGCTGGAGTTCTCACCTGCTGGATGTTCTGTGTGAAGTTCCTGGAAGCAGAAGGACCCACTTTTGAATAGTTGTGGCTGGTTCTGGTATATGCTGTTTCTGATGGCAGGTTTCTCCCCCAGCTTGAGCCAAGGCACTGGTAAGACTAAGAAAGCCAAGGCCACTGATTATGCAACATCAGGATTATTCATCAGTTTAGTATTTCTACTCTGCTCTTAATACCTCCTTGTGCATAATTTGTATGGCATTTGAAAACCCTCTTCTGCATGAAAAAAACCCAAATGAGTAAACAGTAGAGTTAACAATAGTGTTTCTTCTGTTCAACTTCAGTTAATTGTTTCTAGTTATGGTTCTGCTAAATAGGCAGACACTTGTATTTTGGGGTAGGTATTTGGTGAAAGTCAGGTTGACCGTAGATGTTAAGCTATAGAAGTAACTAGAAGATGGCTAACTTGAGTGTTGTCACTGAACTGTTGTCCAGTCACTTTGTCCTTCAGCATTTTGAGACAGTGTCTAGAAATTCCTCATTGTGACATCCATCAGGATGGAGGGTGATGGATGGGAAGCAAAAACACTGTTAACAGTTAACAAGTTGGATGTGCTTGGTAGCCACAGCACTGCAAAGGTGGTTGTAACAGAAGAACACAGGTACACACAGTCTAACAAGTGCTCCAGGCATGAAAAGATTAAACAGATGGGGGGGTGGGATAATTATTTCTGTGTAGCACAGATGTAAAACTTGGTTCTTTCAGGACATGTCAGTGAAGAGTCTGCTCGGTGAAGAATTCTGTAGGCAAGATCTGATATATGGTGGAAAAAAAATCCCAGAAAGCCAAGCAGTGATGATGAACTTATACTATGTGTCAAGCAGCAGTTTCTGTACAAGGCAATTTCCCTTTGCTTCAATTCATTCCCAAATGTGGTTTTTTATTTTCTTTTTATAGCTTCTGTACAACTGTTCGTTAACATTGAAGAATTCAGTTCTGATGCCTTTGTAAAGGCATGACACATCTTGTCTGTCTCCAGTTGATAAGGAGGCTGTCACACACAGACTTGAGGAGGTAGACTGTGCAGTAGAAATGTCAGAACAGAATTGGGGAGATACACCAATTTGGTATATCAGGAATTGTATCTTTTATTTTTAAAAAAATGAAGCATAAAGCTTGATTTCTTGAACTTCCTTGTTAAGTCTGTTAACTCATTGACTAAAGGTAAGGGTAGTGTTGTCTGGACTCCTTTGAAAGAAACATTGTCTTAACACAGGTCTTGCTTTTACTTACCTGTTTATGCTTCTAACAGTGTCAGGGTTATAAGCTTGGGAAAAAAATTGGTGCTTATTAGATAAAATGTGCTATTTTCCTGAGCATAGGTGGAATGCTTTAATGTATTCTTGAGAACACTTGTCCTGGGCCACATTCTAGAGTGTGTTGTATTTGATAAAGAAGAACGGAATTGACATTAAGTGGAGGACTGTAAAGAATTGTTATCTAATAAGTGTGTAAGAAGCAGTGCTGAGCTAATATTTTTAAAGCATTTTGCCAAATAATTTTTCTACAGTCTTGTCTGTGAGTTCTTTCTCAGTTTATGCTGGTTAATTGAATAACACTCTTGCCTTACTGTTGCTGTTTTCTACAAGAGACCCCTTAAAGCTGTCAGTTTGTCCACAGGACGTATGGGTGATATAATTTTTTTCCCCAGTGTTCCTGTGAATTATAACACAGTGTGGTGGGTTAGCCCTTGGCTCG
>NW_010099606.1:0-1941 GCF_000699245.1 Pterocles gutturalis | reverse complement strand
GTGCTGTCTTGTTACGGCGCCTCGTCCTCCCTCGGCACTGGAGCTTGCCCTGCAAACCTTCCTGGTCCTGCAGCCGTGGAGGAGAAGACCTTGGTCTTGTAGGACGTGGCTGAGATAGGGTCAGAGTAAGTTGAAGCGTCTGGAGAGTAGGAAATAATGTTCCAATGCTTCCAGAGCTCGCTGGGAGACCTTGCCACAAGGGACGGTATTTTGGTTTTAAATAAAATTGATTTTTTTTCCTGGCGGTCACACCATCACACCCCCCAAATTCACAAGGACCAAGACACACGTGCGCAGGGGTCTAGCCAGGCGTCCTTGCGATGACACCAAGGATGAGGGACGGCAGCTGTCTCATCCTCATCGTGTCTCCTGGGCTTTCCTTAGGTTGGTGGCCACGGATTGGTTTTGGATGTGCCCTTTTGGGCCTCTTGGCAGCTGGTGTCATTTTTTACTCCATCTTGTTCCCTTTCTCTGTCAGTTAGGAGGATTCACTTGCTGGCAGTTGTCTCTCAACCCTGGTGTCCCAACTACTGAACCAAGCCCTTGAGGACCTGCTGACCTTGGTGGATCACCGCAAACTGTTTTACCGTCTCTTCTTCTGCTGCTTCCACAGCCAGACCTTCCTGCTCATCCTCTCTCCAGGCCAGTCTCAACATTTCTTCTGTTGAGAAATCCATACGGATGTCACTCTGGTCCTCCCAACTGCCACCACACCCCTCTGTCCCATCCCAAGCTGCTTCTGGGTCACTGACTTGTCCGATGGGGATTCGTGGTGGTGGCTCGTGCAGGTTGTGACGCAGATGTTGGAGAGGAGGTAGAAAACCTGGCTTGGCTGCTTGGGGACCAGAAACGTTGTCCCTGGAGGGTCCAACACTGCCAACCACACCTGGGTGTTTGTGTATCTCCTGGTGTGAAGATTTGTCCCCGTTCTTGGACAGATAATGTCACCGCTTCACTGCTGGCATTGTTCGCTCCTTGTGTGGATTCCCACCAAGCGCTCAGCACCACCGAGTCTTCACCAACACCCGCAAATGAAGATTTATTATTTTTTTTTCTTACCTGGGTGTGAAAAAACTTGATGGAAGACAGTCCCTTGATGAGCACCGTTCACCTGTAGCACCTCAGGGATGGCACGTTCGATCCCTCCGGGGCCGTGCAGCCACGTTTCATCTTTCCAAGCTTTGCTTCTTCAAATACTAAAATAATTTAAAAAGAGCCACCACATCTGGGTTTCAGCTGCGTCACGGAGCTTTGCCCGGTTCTCCATCGGCCCTACTGTGCTGCCCTCCGCCTTGTACGTCCTGGTAGCTATGGAGGACGCAGACGTATGGTCACATTAAGATATCTTAAGCCCTGCGGGTGTTTAATCCATGCTGGCGGTCCCGAAGAGCGTAAGCAGCTTTGCCGCGGTCGCTGCGTACGTGCTCCCTCCTCGGCTCGCTCCCCTTTCCCAGGATGCTCAGCCACTGGGCCTTAAAACCAGTGCTCAACTGGGAAATTCCTGCCTTGCTTCAAGGAAGCGGGGGGCGGTGGAGACAGGGTAGGGGTGAGGGTTTAAAAAAACTTCTTAAATGTAAAAAACCCAAAAAAACCCAAAAAAACCCCACTCAAATCTTCCCCAAGACACGCTGGCTCCTTTGTGTCAGTGCTGCACCGTGGTTTTGCTGTGTCTGGGGGGGTTTGCCACGCTAAGCGTGATCCTGAACGAGAGCAAAAACTTTTCTTTACGTCTTTTGGGGTGAAAAGGGGGAAATGCGAGAGGTGCCGTGGGCGAGAAGCGAAGCTTGCGGTTGGGAAGTGGGAATTAATTATAGTTATCATCTTTGGTTGCGATAATTAACAAAGTACTGCCGTTAAATGCTCTTGGCTCCGGTGTGGGTACCAAGTGGGGCACCCATGGGTGCGTGCGCGTGCCCTTCGCACGCGCAGCACGTGCCCACA
>NW_010099605.1:518-844 GCF_000699245.1 Pterocles gutturalis | reverse complement strand
CGGGGGGTGGCACCCTGCAGCGACTCCCACGCTTCTCCTCCCACCCCCAGCAACTCAACGCCGTCATCGCCGCCTCCATGTCCCTGAAATCCTCCAGCAAACTGCGCAACATCCTGGAGGTGAGGAGCCTGGGGGAGGGTGGCCCTTTTGGAGGGGCCCTTTTGTAGGTGTCCCCCCTCCAGGCACCCCATCTGTGCCGGGTCATGTCCCTGAGCTGTCGTGTCCCCACAGATCGTCCTGGCCTTTGGGAACTACATGAACAGCAGCAAGCGTGGGGCAGCCTACGGCTTCCGCCTGCAGAGCCTGGATGCGGTTGGGACATGGGG
>NW_010099605.1:0-463 GCF_000699245.1 Pterocles gutturalis | reverse complement strand
GCGCTTGGGGATACTGCCCCGGCAAGGGACCAGCCTTGGGGACATGGGCTGGCATGTGGGGACCCTGTCACCGCTGGGGACCAGCCTTGGGGACATGGGCTGGTGTGTGGGGACACTGTCACTGCCGGAGACCAGCCTTGGGGACATGGGCTGGTGTGTGGGGACACTGTCACTGCCGGAGACCAGCCTTGGGGACGGGGGCTGGCGTGTGGGGACACTGTCACTGCTGGGGACCAGCCTTGGGGACAGGGGGACACAGGAACCGGCTGTGGGGCTGGAGGGACTAAGAGAGCAGCTCTAGGGCTGGGGAGGCATGGGAGGGAGCTGGAGGGATGGAGATACACAGGAACCAGCCGTGGGGTTGGAAGGATGCGGGGACCAGGAGGTGGAGGGATGGTGGGATGCAAGGAGCAGCTGTGGGGCTGTAGGGATGCAGAACCCACCGTGGGGCTGGAGGGATGCA
>NW_010099604.1:0-3673 GCF_000699245.1 Pterocles gutturalis | reverse complement strand
TGTGTGATTCTGTGATTCTGTGATACTTGACTTATTTTTTCATTTTGTTACCCTCTGCCTTTGTGAGTATTAATATATCAGCCCAAGAGAACAAATGTTCTGAAAAAGCATGCCTAGCTGTAGGTCTCTCTTCTAGAATAGAAAGTCATGAAAGCCAGGGATGCTTGTGGAGGGCTTGACTCAGCCCGTTTGACCTAAATATAGGAAGGAAGGAGGACTTTGTAGGCAATGCTTGCCAGTAGGGCATGGAAAATTGTTCCAAAACGGAGCAGATTTTATGTAACAAATGTGCTCTTCTTCATCAAATGGTCCATTTTCCTAATGTTTTACATCTGCGTATCCAACAAATGGCATTGGCTTCGCTTGTAGTCCTTCCTAAGGGAGATGTGTGAAGGAGCAGCTTTGGATGGTTTAAGAAGCGAGACAAAAATCTAAGACCCATTTCATTTTAGTGAAATGGCTGATTGTAGCCCGTCTCCCAGAGCACAATCTGCCTTACAGTATGCCTGTAGCAACTTTAAATGATCAGTTGCCTGTTTCTGTGTCCATGCTTGGCCTGAGTCCTCTTCAGCTGTTCTCTTGCTGTTGCAGGGAACAGCTGTTTAGGAACTGTGATTCTTATTTCAGGCAAGCAAGACACTACTGTTCGGATTAACAACACTGCCTCTTTCTTTGCAAGCCCAGATGCTGAGCTTGTCTGCAGGATGTAATACTAATCATTACCTCATCTAGAAGGATGTTTTTCCAGGCCCATTGCTGAGTAAACTTGGAGCTTGAGTGTACTTGCAAGGCTTTTCAACACTGTTCAGGTTTGGTTTTTTTTTTTCATCCTCTGGTTGCAAGGAGCATTATTCAGAGAGCATTCTGGGCTTGTGAAACAGGGTGTTTGTCCCTCCTGTCAAGTCAGCAGGTTGCCAGGAGCGGTGAATCTGTCTAGCTAGACGTAAGCAATCGTAGGCAAACCTTAAAATAGCAGCTCTGAAACACCAGCTGTTGTCTTGCTTGTGTTGAAATAGTTTTTGGGGGAGAAGTCACCCATTGGAATGGTGGGTGGGAGGGGGAAGGGGACCGCAGTAAGTGAAATTTTCCTTCAGATCGTCATAAGGTGGCTTTGAGAGTTGTTTGATGGTTTGGTTTTTTTTAAATGATGCTTCTGAGAAGGGAAAGTGGTTATAGTTGCACAGTCGCTTCATCGTGGAGCATTCTCTGCTTCTGGTGTTATCTGGTGCTCTTGCTTATCACTCTGAATCCACTAGAAATGAGTGGTTGCCCTTGTGAATAGTAGAAAAATAGCTGATGTTTGAGCTTCCCTCATCTCTACTGTGTGATGAAAGTGCTGCTTAAGAACTTCTCATGGGAAGGCATCTGTAAGTGTCTGCTCCCAAGACGCTCTCCTTTCTTTCACTTTATTTCAGTTAAGGAACAAGGAGCCGGCTGCAGAACTTTACCACCTAAAGCTGGAAAAATAACTGGTATGTGCATTGAAACTGGAATATTACAGCAGGCAAAACCATGTTTAAAAAGCATCCCTATGGGTAGGCTTGGTCTTCTGTCTTGCAAATTAGTGTTGGCCAATTACTAGTGAGCGTGTTTTTCACACCATGAGTAGCTGAGATGAGCTGTGGTGGAAGGTTACTGCCATCACCAGATTCCAGCCTAGCATCTTTGCCCACAATTCTGTTGTAAACCTTTAAAAGTAAGATGTTGTAAGGTAAATTGCCACCGGTGAAGAGCTGTTGTATGCTTCTTCCTCTGCCCTGATAGTAGGGTAACCTCTTACAGGAGAATGAATGTAGCAAGTGGCCATAGTAATCTAACTGCAGAGCCTGATGTGCTGACGCTCATTTGCCGCTACTCTGGGTATTTTGAGGATGGAGAGCTGCCAGTGGTGCTGGTAGGTAGCAAGAAATGTAAGGCTACTCTCGGTGGCCTGGTTGTAAAAGCTTTAAGAGTTGAAATTAAAACTTGGTGTGGCATAGCAAGTACTAGATAAGGCAGTGCTTCACTGTTAGCAATTTGACGGTTGTAATTAGCTAGGAGGAATTGAACTAGTTGCCACGCAGTACTTGCAGTGTGTAAATGACGTCAGGTCGGTGAATGGCCATGTGACATAATTTTCTGTTATGGAAATATGGAAGTTTTGGTCAGGCTGTTTAAAAACTACTGATTTTTAGAGGGTACAGAAGCCACGTATTCAGAGGCTGGGAAGAAGCACAGAAGTAATATTTTTCACATTGACAGGAGTGTGCCGTAACTCTGGCCCCTGTCCTGGTTTGACAGCTGTCCTTACCTGGAGTACTTGCTGTTAGACCTCAGCACCAAAGGCGCTTCCTGTGTGTATTTGGATGGGTTTTGAATTCTGCCTTTAAGCAAACGTAACCAAGCGGTACGCAGTGTGGAGGACAGTGTTCAGCGCAAGGCCTGGGAAGTATTTCCTGATGAGCAGAGTTAGAAGCGGTTTTATGGGCTAACCAGCTGAGAGTTTGGGTGCTGAGAGGGGAGGAGATGTGAGCTACCTCTAACTAACACCGTTTCCAAAACTGAGGGTTGCTTGGTTTGGGTTGTGGATGTACGCCTCAACCAAGAACTGGGCAGAAAGGAGCGTAGTTAAATGAAACAGCATCCCCAAAACTTTTGACTTCTGCTTCCGCATCCTGTACTCTGTTCCTTCATCCCTTTGGTGTGTCATGTTTTCCTGTAAGTGAATTTCCAGTACAGCGTGTGCTGCTACAGGGTGTGGAATTCTAAAAAGAGAGTGGTTCTCTTCCAATCCTTTGAAAAATGTTGGAGTTTATAGTCAGACATAAAAATTTGAAGTTTTAACTAAACAAGCTGTTTCTGGGCTAAGGAAAGATGGATGTTTTGGGTATTGAGTATAATTGCACAGAAATGGTACAACTGTGGTCTTAAACTTTGGGTAACTAATTCTGACTTGGAAGCTCTACTGAATAGATTGAAATAACTTTTGTTAAAATACTGCTCAGTGCCAATAAACGGAGCTGGGGAAGGGTCTGGAGCACAGGTCTGACGAGGAGCGGCTGAGTGAGCTGGGGTTGTTTGGTCTGGAGAAGAGGGGGCTGAGAGGAGACCTCATCACTCTCTACAACTGCCTGAAAGGAGGGTGCAGTGAGGTGGGTGCTGGGCTCTGCTCTAAAGTAACAAGTGATGGGACAAGAGGAAATGGCCTCAAGTTGCACCAGGGGAGGTTTAGTCTGGATATTAGTAAAAAATTCTTCACTGCAAGAGTGACCAGGCGTTAGAACAGGCTGCCCAGGGAAGTGGTGGAGTCACCATCCCTGGAGGGGTTCAAGAAACGTGTAGATGTGGTGCTTCGGGACATGGTTTAGTGAGTTAGGTCGTGTTGGGTTGATGGTTGGACTTGATGGACTTGAGGTCTTTTCCAACCTTAATGATTCTATTCTAATAAAGATGAGTGTCTGAGCTAGTTGCTCATTAAAAATTTCTGACCTGGAACTGGAAGTTGATTGCTTGGTGATGTATTTTCAGTAAAATACACTGGGTGTGAAGTGAGAAGAGATGGATTTGTTCAGTTTTTATCTGCCTTGCCCTTCTGCGTGCCTGCAGCCCGTGAGCCAGCAGCTTGGCACGGTCTGTGGTTTTATCCACCAAAATACTACTGCGGCATTCAAGGATCACTTCCTGCAGGCTCAGG
>NW_010099603.1:0-492 GCF_000699245.1 Pterocles gutturalis | reverse complement strand
GCTGAGCCCTGGTGGCTTCCCAACCTTAATGTCCATCGGACGCTCAGTGGGGCAGGATGGGTTCCCCCCAAAATTCATCAAACCACCCCATCGCGCTTTTTTCCCCATCAAGATTTTCTCCATCCTCATCGGGTGGGTGGCTGAGCTCTCGTGGGTTCCCAACCTCAATCGGATGCTTCGTGGGGCAGGATGGGTCCCCCCAAAAATTCATCAAACAACCCCATCGTGCCTTTTTTCCCCATCCCAAAAATTTTTTTCCGTTCTCATCGGGCGGGTGGCTGAGCCCCGGCTCCCATCGCGAGCCAATGATTAATGATGTTAATTAACACGCAGCAATTCCTACCCCGGTTCTCCCTGTTCCCTCGCATCGGTTCGTTCGCGGGGGCCCAGGAAATTAAAGCGCTCGCTCTGTAATCATGGCAAAATGAAAGAAATATGCAGATGCGCCTTGAGCGCCGTTAAGGAACCAGCCGCCACGTGCTGTCTGCTCCC
>NW_010099602.1:0-27687 GCF_000699245.1 Pterocles gutturalis | reverse complement strand
AATGAGATGGAATAAAAGTGTGCAGTGAATAATCAGCAGTGAACAACATCCGGAAAGCACTAGTGTATTTCTTTCCTACTGAGAAAAATGTCCTAAACAACATTTGATTTATTTACACCAATGTTCTCCATACAGGGACTGACATTGCTGTTGACTGGGCATTTATTTATGATCAGTTGGTACCAGGCTCTTGTGGCTTTCATAGCAGGAAATGTGAAATTCATTACTCTTATCAGACTACACAGTCGATCTTTTATGTATTATATAGAGTACCGATTTACCACAGGTGTAGACTTGAAAACCCAAAAAATGAATATTTTATGATTATAACATTATATATGCCGGTATTTTGTTGTAAGGAAAATGTATCAGTGTATTTTGCTGCATATATTCCGTTATGTTTTTTCTAACAGGTCAGTATTTGCAAGGGTATTGTCCAGCTGTTGGTACTAGACATTTATTTCTGCTTTACCTCGCATGACTTCTACCAAATTCTTTCTAGTAAAAAAGGTTCTACTAAAAATAGGCAGAGCAAGACGACATCTTTTCCATGAGCAAAATTACTGAATCTGACGAAACAAAAGCAACTTGCCCAAATCAGAAATAGTGTATTTTCATATCTGTGCTTGGGAACCAAGCTGTTGTCTAGCTTAAATTAAATGATCATTAGATTCAGAATATGAATTTAACAGCTGAGTTCTGAAGTAAATCTTTTTCAATAAGAAGCATTCAAACAGATGTATTTTTCAAAAAGCTTCTCAGTAAATGTTCCTATTTTCCTTCATAATATAATTAACATATAATGCAATATTGTGGTTGTTGACCTCAAATGCAACTTGCATGTATTTCTATTTATAAGCTAATGAACTATGACACTATGACACACAAGTAAAGGAAATGCTTCAGATTATACTCTAAACCTTCAAAGTACATAGTCCATCGTATTAACTCTGCTTAATTCACTTTTTTGTGTGTTATCACATGTTATTAAGATACATAAAACTTCTGTGACAAAAGTGAGCAGACTAAAACTTCACATACCAGACTTGATGTCAAGCATATAATGTCTCAGCCAACCTAGCATTCTTAATTTGCTAATCTATAGCAGTGAAATGAAGCATAAAGGAAAAAAAAAAAGGGGGAGAAAGGGGAGGAACACACAAAACCTCAAAAGAAAATTGCAATTCAGTTACAAGATTTTCTATGAAACCATGAATATTTATGAGAAAGCTAGGAGGTTTTTTTCACTTAGCTTCAAATGTGTCCTTTAAAAACGCTTCTCAAATATTAAAACACATATTAAAAAAATAAACTATGCATATAAAAGAAGGACAGAATGAAAGACATGCAGCTTTTAAGATAAGCATGCTTTCAGTGCAAGCATCTGCACTCAGAAGAGCATTTACACAAATTAACATATTTTATCCACTGTAAGGACCATAAAGCATTTCCAATTCAGCATATAATTTTTACTTCAATTGGTATGACACAATCTTTAAGTGTAGCACTAGTAGAAGATATAAGGAGCTGCAATGACCAAATGCAACAGTGGATTTCCCTGCATAAAGAAATGAATAACAATCAAAAAAAGGAAGGTTTGGATATTTGGGGCAGAAGGAAGTTGTTACTCTTAAATTTACAGAATCAGCTTATTGTTACCACGATATTTTAAAGCACATATAATATTTTTCTGGGTGAAGACAAAGAAAAAGATTGCATGATACAATACAATCCCTTCTCTAAAAACATGTAAATTTTGTCATCAATACATGGATGAGAAATGCCATTACTCTGGGAAAATAGAAGTATTAGAAAGGTGTTGTACAGCTATCAGGAACAGTGCCATGTCTAGCAAACACAGTCACTCCACATTCAAAGCTCTATACCATTTGCAGATTAAGGTTCTGCTCATACTATAGCTGGTTCCTTCATCTACCAAAATTCAAATTGCAATGCTTTGGTCCATGCCACAGATAGGGTTGCTATGGTACAGCACTCATAAAGGCAATGACTGCTTCTGGCACTTTATTTCATGGCTGCAAGGACTTGTCTTCCTTGATCAATTTTAAGCTAGTGATGAAAACTCTAATAAGACTGAAATAGGAAAAGCAAATTTAGGAAGCTACACTGGCTCTTGGACTGTATCATGAGGTACTTCTCTGCAGTAAGACTTTCAAAAGAGATTGTTACTTCTTAGGTATATGTAGGAAAAGTACTAACCTACCTTCTAAATATACAGTATGTTTAGTTGTATGTATAAAGCATCAATACAGTGGATAATAAGTTACTTGTAAATTAGCTTCTTCCACTTTACTCATGCTTTGATGCACATAAGATGTCTTTCGAAGGTGGTTTCTGTATCAGAAAATATTTTATTCTACATTAATGATTACCGAAAACAGACTTGGTTAAATACATAATGTCCAAGGGGTTCTGCCATCCTCTAAAAAGACTTTTCCAATAACAAATTTTCTTTTGCCCATGTTTATGAGTGGCATTTATTCCACCCTACCATCAGACACTTAATGAATACGCCTAAACTATCAACTTAGCTGACCCTCTTCTTCAGGAGGGAAGGAGGGAGGGAGAAGCGCACCTTCTCCACTCACATCCACAGATACCTAAACTCAGATCCCTCGGTTAAGCACCCAAAGACAGACAGCATGAATCTGGGTCTTACCAGGCCACAATCTCCCCAGCAGACTCCACATTGTCACCTGAATATTTTTAGGGAATTGAGACTTTATTTTTCCCAAGGCAGACTATAGCAGAGCTCCCTTTAGCAACTCTGTTTCTCAAAGGGTTCTTAGTCAATCATTTTTTTTTTAATAACACAGAATCATAGAACCATAGAATGCCCTGGGTTGAAAAGGACCTTAAAGATCATCTAGTTCCAACCCCCCTGCTGTGGGCAGGGTTGCCAACCACTAGAGCAGGCTGCCCAGGGCCCCATGCAGCCTGGACCTTGAACACCTCCAGGGATGGAGCATCCACAGCTTCTCTGGGCAACCTGTGCCAGTGCCTCACCACCCTCTGAGTGAAAATTTTCCGCCTAATATCTAACTTAAATCTCCCCTCCCTTAGTTTAAAACCATTCCCCCTTCTCCTGTCACTATCAACCCCTGCAAATAGTCACTCCCCCTCCTGTTTATAGGCTCCCTTCAAGTACTGGAAGACCACAATGAGGTCTCCCCAGAGCCTTCTCTTCTCCAAGCTAAACAAGCCCAGTTCCCTCAACCTTTCCTCATAGGAGAGGTGCTCCATCCCTCTGATCATCTTTGTGGCCCTCCTCTGCACCCGCTCCAAGACCTCCAACTCACACAGGTAAATATAATACGGCATACACACAGTAATCTCTCTAAAATCTATTGCTAATTATTCTAATGTATATTACTTCTAGCATACTTTATTGCTTCATGAGCACCACAGTCTTACAGATTTAATAATTGGTATTTCACTTACAAACTGAGAGTCAAGATCCTAAGCAAAAGAAAAATCTGCCCCAAAATAGGTGAAAATTCTGTGAAGAAGCTACCACATTACTATCACATTTGAACGCTCAAAAGCTCAACCTTAAACCTAAAGTCAAAAATCCATGGCCTGGACTTACACAAGAAATCTTGGCAGCTGCACTGTCAAATAAAAATCTCACTGAAATATGTCTGAAATGATAACAGTAATTTGTTACCCTTGCTTAAACAATGCGTAGGAGAGAGAAGGCTCCTGGTGTCTCAACATGCAGGCGAACTGGCACTGCATTTACCCGCTGTCACTATCTGGAACTCCAGAGTAATAAATGGATGAAATGTAGCTCATAAAAATATTCATATGATGAAATTTATGGCTTACATTAAAGCATGTTTAACTTGAAAAATGACTATGTAAAGCTCAACTGATCTGTTCCCTGTGTATATTCACAGTCATATCTGTTTACTTTGGAGCTGCATGTTTAAATTTATTTCCACTTGTGCATATCCAAACTTTGTGCACGTCTCAAACAGCTGAAACTTCTTTTTTTTTGGTTGTTGTTTTGTTTGTAAATTACTTGCAGGTACTATATTTAAAACAGAGCCTGGTACAATTCAATCTTCTGGACCATGGACATGGACAAACACAGAGATGGATAGTGCAGAACTCCTCTCCCCTTCTCTCTGCAAAGCCAAGGCAGAAAGGACAGGCAAGCTTTGCTGCCCATGGTGCAAGTAACCAGCCCTGCAAAGCCTGACTTGCGGAGAAGAGTATCCAGAGCACAGGTTCCCTTTTCTTTTAATGAACTGTTCACATGGGAAGAGACACAGTTGTCCTCCATGCACAACACAGCTGTCTGGGACCACGGAGGCGAACAGGTTTAATACCAAGCCATCTTTGCCCACCTCAAAGGTGGCTGGGGGAAGGAGGCAGGGGGAGGAGGCTGGCCACATGAATCGACCTGCGCGGGCAGAGCCAGCTGGCTGACGGTTAGGCAACCCAGCCTAAAGGTTCGACCAGAAAGCTGTTGCACAGATGCCAGTATAGATTACATACGTCTTCTTATTTATACCTCTATTTGCATAACTAACAAGCAGTAAGCAGGATTCTCTTCCAGCTCATACGTAAAACAAGTATCTCCTTCAAGTGTTTTTCACTGTAGATAAAGAGTGAAAAAGATCTCTCACATGCTCTTAAGCTTCTCAATTTTCCCATAGCAATAACACACTTTTTCTTTTTTGGGTGCAGTAGAAATAGGATACTAGTAATTCTCAATTTAACACCCCTTAGTGTTTTATTGTGATCTTTACTGTGGTATCTAAATTTGTAACATATTGAGGGAAAATAAAAGTGAAATTTCCACAATGCAATCTGCATGGTCTTCAAACAACACACCACATTCACAACGTGACTGAGTATCATCAGGGGGTCATCCCAAATTCCTCACCAACATACCAATAAAAGCAGCAAGTAATGAAACATCTATGGACAATGTTATTCTTTGGACATATTACAACATATATGGGAAAATGAAAAATTATCATTCTAAAGATACTGATGGGATAGTAACAGGATGAGGTGTTTTGCCAGTGGACTTGCACTCATGAGGACAGTACTAAACCAGAATGCTCTCAGTACAGACTTACTTTGCCTTTATTTCATTCACAAATACAGGTCAGTCTTATGGAAGTAATACTTCAAAGACAGAAATACAATTTCCAGTCTGTACGGATCAATTCATGCTACAGTGCAATTCATGCTACTCATGTATTGAGCTTCGTTTAGTTGATCTGTCTTGTGTAAAGAACTACTTATCATTCTGCATCAAGAAGAAACTATCCCTCCCCGCAAATACACACGTATATATAAATTGAGTGCAGTTTCTTTTTCATTTACCCTTTTTGAGGCAAAAAAACCCAAACCCAACAAATTGAAAACCAAACCAGCAAGTGCAGAGGAGGACAATCAGCCCGGTATACCTGGGAGCAATCAGATGAATTCACAAAACTACTGTGTATTTAGAAGGAAGTATTTGTGACTAAATGCTATTATAATTGAATAGCATGTACAACCTTTTCAATGCCAGCATCTATTCCTAATTCCATTACACCCAGTTTGCTAAAGAACAGTTGAGTGACCTGTCATTTACAAATTGAGTATTCCTCAGAGACAGACACATTTAATTAAGGGGGAGAAAAAAAAGACATAATTCAGAGGAGACATGTGGGTGAGAACCAGACTCTCCTTAAATCTTTCCTAAACTGTCTTTTATTGCTCAGTTGAAAGGAATTTGCAGTGTAAAATGATAAGAAATACAAACCACCTTCTTAATACATATGCCAAAACATTTACTTTTCTTTTTAATGCCACTTTAATTTCTGGTAAAATTCCAAACCAAGGGTTTATATTTCATGATATTGTCAACTTTGCATAAAACTACTGGTACTACTCATGACTTATACAGCCTCAGGGAGACTATTGATTTTTTCCCCTTCATAAATCTGAAAATGCTCTGTCTCTTCCCAGTGGACCCATTATATTTATTGGTATCTATCCCAAAACAACTGCTCAAGGTTATAGCTATGAAAACATTTGGGGTTTTAATTCACTATCTAGAGGCCAGAGAAGCCCATAGATTTTGGCACAGAACCCAAAATTTGCCCTGACTGAAAAATATATATATTTTTTTTATTGTGTGTCAGGACCACAGGGTAAAACTTCTCTGGACAGGGCTCATGCCCTCTCTAATGGAATATTAAGCAAAGTTTAAAGGAAGGTGAAAAGTGTAACAACCCCTTCTTTTATAGGTAATAAAAATCAGATAATGAGAGTTACTAATAAATATTGATATAAATAAATATTTTGTAAGTATTTGTTGCATAAATATTTCTCCTAAAACACAAATTTGCTTACGGAAAAGCTAAAATAAGTAAGTCATTCTGTCCCTCAAGTATAGACATACAACTTTTGAAAGCCATTTGAATGTCTGACATCTCATATGGAAATAAAATATGTGGAGTTGTGGTCAAAGATGAAAAAGGTTTAAGCTCTTCAGGTCATTAAAATACAGTATGCTGTAATGAATTATTATGTTGCTATTGCTTTAATTGTAATTTGAATCTTCAAAGATAACTTTGCATCAACTTTTAAGCTCATTTATGAAGGAGCAAGGGCTGGCATCATGCAGTAATCTTCTCCTCCCTCTACCTGTCCTGAATCCAAATGGCAGATTTGCATGAGAATTTTTTAAAAACTATACTGAGCCACATATCCGATGCTATAATCATCTTCCAAGAGAGTATATGCTGACTATACCCATGCCTGTGGGATCTTCCTCTCAACACAAGAAACCTGTTGCCAATATACACCAAGGCACTTTAATCTGAGTCATGGGACTACTTATGAATTTATCCATGGCCACCCCTGGAGCAGGTGCTAGAAATATGCAGAAGAGCATTAGAGTAATGATTTTTATTTCCTTCCCTATGTTATTAGTATGAACTTGAAAGGTAGGAGAGTACCACCACCCTCAGCGCATTACCTGTTTCACAAAGCAGCTGTGCGCTGCACTTCAAGGAAAAGAACACCGCCTCCAAAATCAGCAGCTACAGCAGTGTCATTTAGTTTTAAGACATGTAAAAATACAGTCATCACAATAAAAACTGTAGCCTTTGCCAACAGATTTCACTAAGTGGTATCTGAGATGCCATAATTCTGATTACATTTAGAACAAAAGCATATGCCTACAGTGCAGTTAAAGTACACAAACGCTGACTATATATTGCTTTGCACTGTACTTTAATAAATTAAATACAGAAATTGCAGTATGTTATCCATATTCTACATGAAAATACCTACAGCGTAATTTATAACTGGCAGCTGACCAGTTGGCAAGGCAGGCCTAGACTTTGCATATCACATGAATACAGAGTCTTTCATTTGTAATCTAGGTTTCATAAAATGAGCAGTAGCAAATTTTCAAGTCTGTAAATTCTATGCTGAACCAAGACACTCAAGTATCAAATCTTGTGTCCCAAAAGTATGACCTGTTCCAGAAAAAAAAAAAACCTGGTTTAACTTTAGATCATTTTACAGTGTCAGCTTTTATAAATGTGTTTGGTAAATACATATCATGGCACATACTTCTGTTTTGGTATAACGCTTTGAAAGAGAACAGCTTTCAACAGCAATCCAAAAATGAGGGGTATTTCCAATAACCTGAGATTGTCAAACTTTAACAACTTGAGTTTACTTGCTTTCATGATGTGCTGGTTATTTGCTTAATGGCAATATTTCATAATGTTGCACTTTTCCTTTACTCTTTACAGTATTGAAGTTATTATTACCCAATTATTGTAGCAAGAGAATTATCACAAATCTTTCCTACTTTGCTCAAGTTACATTTAACAAATTATAAGAAAAATGTTCCGTGTGTACGTACCTCTAACAGTACATGAAGTTTGTTATAGATACATGGTAAGGACAGAAACAGTAGCTCTCAGAAATCCTTTACTAATACATTATCATTAAAGTATGTCATCTCTACAACTTAAAAAAATGTTTGTCATAGTAGGAAACATCCTTAGCCTACAATCACAGAAAACCTGTGCTTTGTAAAATTTATTGAGAAATGTATACACTATATTTTGACCCACTCACATATAGAATTAGTGGAATGGAAAATGTGGAATGTAACTTTACAGATAATTAAATTTTTTTAATATTTAACAATAAAATCTTTACAGAAATTACTGAGGCTGTGGGTAGGTAGAAAACACAGATAGCATCCAGGCTTGTTTCTGGATTCAAGCGAGTGACTTCAAAGTAAATAAAAACACCTTTGACAAGCACAAAATATGATAAAATACACCTTTTTTGCTTTTCTAAACAGGACTCATTATGAAATAAAATACCGCTTTCCAGGGGAAAGCATCCATGTTAAAAAAGTGCTGGAAAGCACTGCACTTGGGCTGAAAGCCACAGAGGCTGTGCTGCAGCTTTTTTCCTTTGCTGTTAGAAGCAATGACACAGTTACTTAAAACCCTGAGCTGATAGGATGTCTCTGGCAGGTTTCAGTGTCAGCTGTTCACACCATCTTTAAGGACAAAGGGGTGTGATTTAGGACTGGAGCTTTGTTTGGAACCTGCCTTTGGCTGTCAAAGATCACCCTACAAACAGAAAAGGCCACAAGGTGAGAAATTACACAATACATTTGGTGTTATCCCAGTATCAACGTGCCAATGAATATGGCATAATTCACTTGGTCCTAACAACCTGGTTTCTCCCAGTACAACTTGGGTTCCTTGCTGCAGATGAGCACAGAGACAAAAAAAAATGCCTATAATTTCCCATGATTTTCCATCTTTCCCAGACTACCCTCCACTGACCCAAACATCAAAAGTCACCAAGCAGATTATGCAGAATTCCACATTAAGACTTTTTACATACATCTGTGTGGCAAAATGAACAAGTGACTTAGCATTTGCTAGAATTATTTTACGCGTTAGATAAATTACACTATTCTTTTGTTTCCTCTGCTAAGCAATGAGACAACGAGCTGTGGGGCTAAACAAGATAGCATCTACCTTCTGAAATCACACTCATTGAAATAAATACGACATTCCCAGTTACAAATATTTAAAATTTCTAACAGAATTGACTATACAAGTTGTATTTGCTTCACGTTTCCTAAGTTTTCTTTTCAAATGCAGAGAGAGACTCTCTATAATCTATTTTTAATGGGAACTACTTAAATAAAGTTTAAAAATAAAGTACTTATTTTCAAAACTAGATTGCTTAATTTTTTAAGGGCTTTGGCTCTGCAATGTAGAAGGGTGCTCTAAGATGCATATATCCAAAACCCCAATTCACTTTAAAATTAGTGCTCTCTTAGAAGTATGAATTGCTCCATCTGGAAGTGATTAGGGTTCCAAGAATGTGCAGCATTATTAAGTAATCTAACTTACTGAAGTACTTCTTTTTTAATAAGCTCTTCAATTTAAAAATAAGAATAGTTAAAAAAAAAACCCACAACCTTTCCTACTACAGCTGTTCAAGTCACATGAACCACTTTATTCATTTAATATACTGAAAGAGGTAAAGGAAGGATTTACTTGAAGCTAACAGCAACAACTGTGATAGCAACAACCTAGAGGTACAACTGTACTGGAAAAAAAAAAGTCAAATACTTGACCTAAAATATTCGTCTGCGTTTAGTCACCAGGCCAATCCCTTCCCACTGCTACCACTTGGATACTTATTTTAATTGGAAGATCTTTCTGGAAAAAAGTAGGGAGAGCATAATACCTACCATGGGTTTTTGATCAATCAACAATGCATATACACCTTACACATGATAAATAGGAAACATAATTGTTGCTAGTATAATGCAAAGGATAATATTTTGAGCATGGAAATCAAAGTGCATTTCGCAGGGACAGAGACTGATTCATGCTGACACAGATGACTCTCTTTCCCCCTCTTAAAAGGCAGGGGGAATAAAAAAATGACTTATTCTGCTTTCACCAGTCTTGCTAGGTCATTGTTTGAAGCAAGACACAAAAATATGTTTAGTATCTTCCAAGTGTAAGAACTCACTGAAGCACCAAGGACTGCGCACCCCAGGGCAAAGGGTGCGGTGAACAATGAACAGGGACAAACAGTGCAGCACACAATTAAAGAGGTCAGTGTTGATTGAGCAGATTTTCTAGAGATTAAGTTTTCCTCTGGCAGAAATGTACGGTCTATTTTCAGGAATTTCCACTTTTGCCATGATTAGTTTCCTGAAAGTATCACTACAGAAATGGTTCTTTGCAACACCTGAAAACTCTTTCGGGAATTTGCAGTAAAATTTTGGGAATTAGCATTTTAAGGTTTAATATCTCAGGCCACAGATTAAAACAAAATTACTCACTTTATCTTCTGGTAGGAACCTCTTCTTGACTTTCTAGCAACAAATATTTCTTAGATGTTTTTAGGGGAGTTTAACAGAAGGGAAGTTAAAAGTTGGTATTTGACAATGGTAATTTTGATATTTTTTAGGTTAACATCTCTTTGTAATTTTGAAAGGTTGAAATGTTAAAGTAAGAGATGCTAATTTCTCTGGTGAATATGAAAATTAAAATATATTTCTAACTTGAATGAGCTGACATGCATCATCTGTTGTATTTTCAATTAAGGTTCTGCAATGTTGATTAATTCACTCATTTGAAAACAATTTACATATAAGATGGTCAGGGAAGTGGAATGTTGCCCTGGGGGAACTCAAGAAAAGAGTCAGGGATCAAAGTTTGAAAGCAAATTGACATATTTGGGAGTTTTCAATAGCATGATAGCAGTGGTTGAAGATCACAGCAGTCAGATGAGTATTTTTTATGTAGAAGATGGTTATTGTCATCGCTGAAGCTTTAAGCCTTCAAATTTTTCATAAGCACACAGCCTTGCACTTCAAACTATCAAGAAAATGCCAGCCATCAGTCTAGGAAAATATTTGAATACTGAGATGGAAATTAGCTTTAAAATTTACATTTAGGAATGTGTAAGCATGTGGATGGGCTTTTAAGTAATGAAAATATTTCCTTGTTTAAAAAACTGTACAACCTTTGCCAGATGACTCCAGAAAAACCCTGACTTTCCCTCTATACTCGTTGTTATAATTAACCAGGACTATTAATGAGAAATGAACCTGTTTATAAATGAATTTATAGAGAAAGATTACCGATAGTTGCTGTAGTATTTCAACGGGATGCCCCAAGTTAGATTTCAGTTTGCTATATTTAAATTCGAAGAACAATTCAAATTGCAGTCAACTGCATGGTCTCTTTGAATTGTATAGAAAAATCAGGAGATGCAGTATCTGGAAATTAACGCAGTTATAATTTTAAAAGCAATTCAACCAATTATAAAATTTACTCACAAGGCCTAATTACCATGCCAAGACTGCTGGTTTCACACTTCCCACGTAAGGAAACGTTTAGTAAACTTACAAGCACATATTACATATAAGGTAAATCAACGTCAAGCAGAAGGAAAAAAATTCAGTAAATATTAGTTTGAACTTAGAGACAAACTATGAAATATTAAACCATGTGCTTTTTTTAAATCCATTTCATAATGAACAGCTAAAAGTACCCTTCACCAGCTGTTGCTGGAAAGCTGTCAGTTCATTTTTAAATAGAGATGTCAAAGGTCTACAAACTTGCTATTGAACAAGACTGAAAAGCATATGACTATGAACAATTGAAAACAACTGGGGTGACTGGGTTAGGTTCAGGGACACATGATTTTAGGCAACCTTTTGCCTTGACATGTTCTTTGAAACTCAGTCCTCTGGAGCTTTCAAGCCTCTACTGTTACCCCAGTGATACATAAATTCAGGACTGCAAAGCATGCTTCAGCCACTCTGCTATTGGGGCTCCTAATGAGTTAAAAATGAGAATGTCAACGCAGATGAACTTTCAGAAGTGAAAACGTATGCTATGCAACTCTAGAGGTAAAAAGTAGACCTAAGTTTAAACTCAAATGCAACACTTCTGCTCTAATAATACATTCTGCAAACAGAAGGCATCCTTGTAAAATACCATCCAGTTAGTACTAGATACATAGAAAGACAGTTAAAACTTACATTTTATGACAAAAAAATGCAGTTCTTTAAGTATTTTTTCCTATAACAATGTGAAGGTACATCTTTTTACTGATGTAGTTGTGTAATCTAACTCTGATGTGGACACTCTAAGCAGAAAGCTGCCTTCATGTAAAAGTTCTGCCTTTGCCAATGTATGATGCAGGAACAAAAACTTATCTATATGCTTCAAACATCTAGTGCCACTAAAGTGATTGTATTTGGGCAAAATTGAGCATCCAGCATGAAGTGAAAAAAATTATATATTAAGATAGCAACAGCTCCTCTATAAATGAGAAATGCATAATACGGTGTGTAATCATCAACAGAAATCAAAGATAAGTTTCCCCCACTTGCTACATTTATCAATAGCATCAAAGGCTCATTAATATAAACAGTGATGAACATATACTCCCGTTTGCAGTGGGGGGAAAAAGTATGAAAGAGACAAATGCACAAAAAGCAGAAACAAGTTGAAAAGAAGATGAATTAAAGATGGCATTAAGCTTTTAAAGATGCAAACTCAGCATATGGCCAAACACAACAGTGTTTCAAGAAAGTAACACAGTCTAATACGTTTGCTTAAAGGACGAAAACTCCGCCACTTAATGCACACACAGAGACCAATGGATTATCCAAAATACTAACTGAACAGTCATGAAGAGTGCACAGATTAGAAAAAAAACTTTCTAGAGATGGCATGTAAAAGTAAGAATCTATACCGCTGTTACCAGTATCTTGCAGATTCTCAGCATCTCCAGAGGCACAACAGTGTCCGTCCTGTGCAGAGCGATGGATGACTACATGTAAGCCATGCCAAAGGGCTGCTGTTACAGATGCCATCACAAGGACTTCAGTTGCTGAGCTTAAACTGCGGGAACTCAGGACGTTAGCTCCTGAACTGCCAGCTTCAAAAAAGCAGCCATTGCACATCTGCAAAACCTACTTCTCTTGCTCTTTAACTGGCCTCCCATGCAAGCAAAGGGCTAGATGAGCTGACAAAAGCAATTCAGCAGAAACCCAAAAGCAAAACATTTTTCTTAGTTTTAAAAAACAAGAGTTGACAGAGATGTCCATCCATTGTCAGCTCTGACTCTGGAACCTGTGCGTGCTTCATTTTTAATGCTGTTTACTTCAAGTAGTTGACAGCACCAGCAATAATCATTGCTACTGTCTTTCTACAGGCAGATTTGCAGGATCAGGGTATATACTAGTCATGCCCCCCAGGAACGGGTCTTTCCTGTAGCAAGAATTTAAATGAAAACAAACAACAAACAGGAAAATACATTCACATAAAGAAAAACATGGGGCTGGAGGTTGGGACAGACATTACAATTGAAGATATTTTAACCATTCTTATTTCATGAAGGCAAGATGACTCTAAAAGATGAAAACAAAAGCCACAGACTGCAAATCTGTACTTAAATAAAAAGGGGAGAGAAGGCAGTTGTATACCTGGATATAAATTACTTCAAGTAAAGCAATGAAACATGGCTAGATTTTCAATTTTGCTAATGCTATGTCAGACTATTTCTTTTCAGCAAAACGTAACAAAAAATAAAATCTTGTGTAACTGTATGACTGTAAGGATTCTTCTGTAAAAATATAAAAAACTTCAAACTACTTGAAGAGCATACATTTTTAAAAGTTGTATTAGGCAATGAAAATAATATGTCCTTTTCCCTTCAGGAAGCCTATTTATATGCCTAAAATTAAACACATGCCTAATAATCAAGCATGATTAGGTTCCAATTACTTCATTTGTGCTTCTTCTGTGCTTCTTTCATTTCATTGTAGCTGCATCAAAACGTGAAAACCTGAGATGTGAATGGCTGAGACTGACTGCCATTGGTTTCGGACACATTTCAGCCCACCCTGAAAAATGTAACCTTCCTGTCATATGCTGGCAGTAAGACTCAGGTCTTTGAAACAAAGGTTCGGAGAATAGAGCTTACATGGCACCTTTAAATGTTACATTTTGTTTGACATCTACCATGTGTAAGGAATGGCATTTTATAACCACTTTCCATGCTGTCTGTCCCCATCACAACTCCCACCAAATATAGTTGTTTTTACAATAAATATCTGACAGTGCTAGTGAAAGTATTAGAGACTAAGATTTGGAAAGCTCTTTTTGACTGCCTAATATATTTATTATATAAGTGCAAATCTTCCTCTTGTTTTATTGTTAAGTAGTTTATTTTCTAAAAAAAAAAAAAAAAAAAAAAAAAGGAATTAATCATCTTTCCCAAGTGGATAGCACAGTCTGACCAGTAAAAAAACCCAGTTCTTGTATTTAAAGCACATTCAGAAAGTTAGCTTATCATCAGGCAGTGTACTACATACTTGCAAGTTCCATCTCAGATATTCAATATTAATGTCCTTTTCATCAGCTTCTTATTTGAACATATCCTAAATTTGGTAGGTACAGAACATTTACTAAGCAAGAGGAAAAGGAATCAGGTTTGCCCAGGTAAATCCCATTGTTTCCTGACTCATTAAACTAGGAAATAACTGATGTGACACACTGTATCAGCTGCTATGGAAAACTACCCTTGATGAATGTTCAGTTTACTGAGCGGATCTTAAAAGTATTCTAGAGCTGCCAATAATAACTGAGCAGCAAGCCATGACAACAGAAAAGCAAACCTATCGATCTAAAATGACAGACACAGAAATGACTCTTGTATTAAAAAGAAACTTGAGCAAATCAAACAGATGTTCCCTTTAAAGGATAAACATTCCAACACTGTCATAATATTCAGGTATAATTCAGATGATATGTGTTACTCAGAGCACTAAAGAGCTCCCAAATTAACTTGCAGGAATGTCTCCCTACACAAATAATTCTGGTCTCGTTAAAGGAGGAGATAAGGATCTAAGTAATTTTTGCACTTCTCTTACCACTCCAATTCTGTAATCTGAGAGAGCACATCTAGGTAAGAGCTATTGTGAAGATGCAACCTTAAATACCAAAAACAAAGGACACTTCTAAAAGTGTTCTTCATATGTTTCTTTCATGGAGCAAAAGGCCTGGGTTTCAGAACGGCTGTTCACAAACAGCCAACACTTGATCTTCTGTACTTTTGCAAAATTTAACCTATTTAACACATATTTTGCTGAAGTCAGTGAAGAAAAGGATCTCAGCTGGAAGGTCTCGCCTTATCCCCAGGATCTTGGGAAATTATGAAGTCCTGAAGCAGCACTAGGACTGATGCGTATCTAGTGATTTCTCACATGATTATGCAAAAATGTAAAGAGGAGGAAATGTGATTTCACAATCGGCATCAAAGTTCAAGAATAGATTATGGAAACCACAGCCCATGGAAAAAAACACCCTTCCAGCAGTACACCTAAGTGGAAATTACTCCCCCTCAGGCTACCCCTTCACAGCCCAGACCTTCTTCCCTGCCTGGTATCAGCTCCCTGTCCCAAGCAGCATCCTCCGATAAATTCGTATGTTCTCAGATCATCCAACATGGTGAGTTACAGGAGGAATGAGCCTGAGCGTGACGGCAACTTGCCTCTGAAGCACACGGGACAGCTTGTACCTCTCAGAGCTGCTGTTTCCTAACATCAAAAAGTAATTAATCTAAATTGACTTCCATCACGGAGTGAACAGTTTGCCAACAGTTACCACATAATATTATGTTAGAAATTATACATGTTCACTACACTAGAGATATGCCTAAGGCATCAACTGTAAATGGTATTTTCAGCAGGGATGTGTGTGCGGGCGTGCGCACTGGAGTAAGAAGAGCAGTGGCACTCACGGATTGCAAAACAGTTCCCATAAACACAATCTTCTGTTGGGAGCTTTTCCCCCGATTAAATAAAGTTTTCCATGTTCGGCAGAATTGCTCTGCATACTTCAGGAATTATAGAACTGCTTCCATCTCAAATCCATCACCAGGGAGAGAAACACAAGGCTGATTTCACTCTGATTGTTCTCTTCCAAGATTTACTTCAGCAAGTGGTACTTTCTCCATTACCATGTTTAATTTTTGGTTCCTCCTTTCAGAAAATATTAACTGAGGTGAGGTTTAGTCAGATGACTAAACACATCTGAGCAGAGGGAAGTGCTTTAATCAGCTGGGACGTCTACGGATAGAGGGCACATCAACTGAGCCTTGCAAAGTGTGGCCCGGTTAGGAAAGGCTCAACAGCAGCTTATGCCCTGCTTTCTGTATTTTGGAGCCTGGAAAGGCACAGAAAAGTTGTAGTACGCCTTAAACTACTCAGTATGCAGACCCATTGGGGAGAATATAAGAGCAGCAGCGGCAAAACTCAATCATATGTATGTAAAGATCATGGTAAACAGTCTAAAGCATAACTAGCTAAATTCAGTGTGACGGCTCAAATTCATACATGGAACCAATTCCCACCCTACGTATCACTTAAGCTGTTATTTCCTCAGGTGGTGCATAAACCCTATGATGGCATTTTAAGCAGGGTGATTTCACACTGAACCACTTCCAGAAGTCCTGTGAGATACAAAGATTTACTGGGTTGTTTACATTTGCTATGTTCAAAAGGAGGCTTTCTCAAGAAAGACTCTCAACGTAAGGTAGATAAGCCACCAGCAAAGGAAGTTATCAGTCACACACACAGACTAAAGTTTTCCCTTTAGAATCTGACATTTTCTACCTAGGTTGAAATACAATCTATGTTTTCTTCTAGATATTAGAAAAACAAAACTGAAGCCCAAGCATACACATTAAACTGTTATTAGGAGGAAAAACCTTACTATGCAGGTGACAGGTTCCTCTAACAGAAGCATTTAAAATAGCAGAATATGGGAAATACCACTGCCTGCCTTCAAATACCTGCAGAAAAACTTAAGGAATACAAAAGACAGAAGAGGAAGAAATATTAGCACACCACAGCCTAAGCTAAGAGTGCAAAGTGTGTTAATTAGTGTATTATAATGACTTCTGACAGCTTCACATAATGCCTTTTCATCATCATACTGTTTCAATTATGCATTCTCCACTGCCCGCATTAAAACCGGCTTCACTATTATTTTTCACCTGCTGCTTCAGTATGAGGTTTAAGCACTTATGTCTTTCAAGAAAATAATTTTATTTTCCAGAAGCTAATCACTGATTCCCTCAATAAACACTACGGAAAAAATTCCTCTGCTCTGTGAAAGCATAAAAGAAAGGGAAATGTTATCATGTGGAATGCTTTGTTATCTCCAATGCACCATGATCCTACATGCTTCACAAAGCCCTTGGTTAGAAGCCAGCCTTACAGCTCAGAGTTGGAGCATGCTGCTACAGAATTCTTAAAGCTACTTTCCCCAAATGCTGAAAGAATGATGAAGCAATGCATTTTTTTAAAACTTTAGCTCAACTATCAAACATGGAAACAAGCATTAAGACAAATGTCTGAAAGCTTGATCTACTAACAACATAAATTAAAATATAAAGTTCACTATTTCATTACTAATGACCTGCTAGGGAAATACGTGCCTTCCAATTTAATTTTTTTTAATCTTGTGCCTTGAAGAATTGCAAGTAAGGAAATACAAAATGAACGCAAAAATGGCCCTAAATTCTTTCCAATGCTTAAAATACTGGATTTACATTACTTCCACTGACATGGGGCATAATGAAGACTGGAAGACTACCTCGCTCCTCTCCTTGAAAGTACAAGCAGTACGCCATGATATCAATCACAAAGGATGCACACCGTGGGGCAGACTGTGAACACATTAAAGGAGCACAACTCCACAGCAAATCCCTACAGCCACTCACAGAAGCTGGCTCTGACAACAGACCTGAGACATAACGAATGGCTCTCCTCCTAAGCACGCCTCTGAGCTCACTCTGGGGAGAGGCAGCAGCAGGAGGACGATGATTGCCTCCGGTAAACAATCTTTTCCATCCCAAACTTCATGGGACACACCCTATTTCCAGTCACGGTATGGGTGGAAGAATTTTTTCCATTCACTCATAGAGTGCTCTGTTCCAACAAGTTTAGTACATTCTTCCTCCATCCACTCCTGGAAGCTGCCAAGAACCTGTAAAGCAAGTTGAGATTCTTAGCAGTGCTCTAGAGGTACCCAAAACCTTACAGGATTTGGTGTTCAGAAAACCACTACAGGCAGAGAAGTGTTACACAGGACAAATGATCTTGACCATTTAATGATAGTTTACAGTAGTAAGCTTCAATATATCTACGTTTTCAACCACATCTCCATGCATTTTATAAAACAATCACTTAGTAAGAAAACTCTTGACACAGAGCCATAAAACAGAAACTCCTCCTTGAAATTTTCATGCAACAACTCACCACTCAATTATTCCTCTTCCTTTTACATCTCAATGGAGCTAAGAGGCAACTTTCTGGCCTACATTCTGTATTTGGTCAAAATTCTCAATTCCTCTTCCTCTGCCCCTTCTTCCCCTCCCCCCCAAAATAATGCTTTAAGCCCTTAATCAAAGTTTATACAGCTAGGGTGATCTCCCAGTCAATAAAAATGTATATTTGGAGGTCTGACAGCAATATCTTCCATCAAGCAATGTACCACATTAAGTACCTGCAACTGTTATTTAAGGCATTTTGATGCTTGTAGCAATCAGGGATTGCTGGACTGTATTTTCAGCCTGGGGCACCTTTTAAGCAAGAATCTTCAGGCTCCACAGTGCCTTTTTTTTTTTTTTTTTCCCCCATCTAAAGAATTATTTAGTGGCCAGATTTTCCCACGTGCTTAGCACCCACACGCTCATGCTGCAATCTCTCTGAAAAGGCATCTAGTAAGATCTTAAATCAGCACTGGAGTCCTTGGAATTAGTATGTAGTAACAGATTTAGGCAATAAAATTTTAAGCTACTAAAGATTATTATTTTCATCCTTAAAATCTACTCATATATTTGCTGCCACCTTCTAATTCAGAGCAGCAGACTTAGATTTAAATGTAGGTTCAGTTGAAGTGAATTTAAAACACAAAAAGTGACATGAGTTGGAGTATGGCTCTTTTGTGAACTGAAGAAAAATAAATGAAAGAATAGAAGCAGCAAATAAATTACAAGACCTGTCAACCTTGTTAGATATTGTGTTGAGAGCAGTAGGGATGAATGGGGACTTACCACTTCTATGTCTATCACAAACAAATGAAAATCTGTGCACGGTTTTGAGTAAGGTACTTGGGAAGTGACAGATAAGTCTTGGGAAGGCAAGTTTTCCTTCCCTGCTGAGAAAATAACATATCTCAATAACTCTGCCTTCTCTCAAATTCCTCAGGACAATGATTCACATAAGGCAATTTTAATATATTTTGACTGTTTACTCTGTGTTGACAATTTGAATTGGTAATTTCTGATATTCTACTGTAGGAAGCAGTCTTAAATGTGACAGCTCAAACTGTAAAGAATTAATAACTTCGAAAGTATACACATCTTAACAGACCATCTTTGTTCCCAGCTATTCCAGCCTTAATTCCAGCATTCCGGCTTAGTGGGTTTTTTTGACCAAAAGGAGGGCATTTCATTCCAGAATGTTATTCTTTCCATTATTTTGGAATTACACACATGAACCATGTCTGGGTATGTTCAGAAAAAATGAGAAAGAAAACAAAACAATTCAGAAAATTATTTGAATGGCAGAAATTGCTACCCTCCATAAAGATCTGTGCTCATTTATATACTTGAAAAATTTCTTCTCTTCAGATTTCCCTTACTGGAAGAACACAGCCATATGCTACATGAACATACAGATTTATAGTACTATCCACAATATCAAAAAGATTTATGCAGACAGCATATTTAACTCCACAGTAACCATCCGAACATGAAGAGCACAAGCCAGAGAAAGAAAAACAATCTCTACTTGCATAACTAAGGATTGTCACTGCCACAACCTAAATCAATTGTTTTTAAATGTCACAAAAAAACCTGCACAAGCTCCACACTACATCTGTGTTTCAGGCAAAAATTTTCTGCTACCACTTTGCTCAGGTTGCTGAAATGACATCTCTTAACAGAGGGAAAACTGAATTTTCTTGGTCTCCAAAGTCTCAAACAACAGGCACCATTCCTCTCAAGCAAGACACTGTTTTTATTTTTTAAATTGTTCTGTTCCTTTCTTTAAGTAGAAAAAGTGCACCCTACTATTTGCTCACTATTGTCAAGTAATCTGAAAAGTATAGGAAAGCAAAATTAAAGCTTTAACAAAACTGACATAAGCTTCAAAAATCATTCCACATCATTTGAAGTTTCCTGCTTCACTAAGTTTTATTGTTCTCCAGTTTAGTTAATCTTCTGATATGTACAAGTCATTGTTCCATGTATTTTGAAGGTTTATACTTACGTGGGAATGTAGGAATGGTTGTGTAGGTAACTCTGAAATCAATCCCATTCGGGTAGAAAAAAGAACAGATGCCAAAACTCTCTTACAAAGATAAAATGTAAATGCTCTACAGAAAGTGAAAACAGCTCCTCGGGGAATTGTTAGAAACCGGGCAAAACAGTAATGCAAATGTTTCGTTAGTCAAGTAGAAACTTGAAGAAAGAGAATAGTGAGTGCATGTGAGATCAGAAATGTAGTAATAAAGAAAGCCCATGCCTAGTTCACTGACCTTGCATGCTGATGTAATGTCAATAAAAGGAAACAGATAAAAATCTGTACATATAAAGTATATCCCATTTATTCCTTACAGGATTTAGTAAATTCCACTAGTCTTCAGAAATATAAAGATAAGCTAGCTGCTCATGAAGGGCAGCGCTGTCAGTTTTCAAGCCAACTTCATTGAGTTTAGCATGGACTTCAGGGGGAAACAGCATTTAATAACATCTCTGGTAGCTTTTTAAAAAAGAGCTACCTAAATGGAACACATAATTTAACCTTCTTTTCAGAAAATTGTTCTCAAGAAAACACTTCAAAGTGAAGAACGAAAACTGATTTACACATCAGTTTCTCATCTTGTCAGTTAAGATGGAATTGTCCATAAATTACAATTTTATTCTGAATACATTAAGTAGGACTGATATTCAGGAAAAAACTCAGCAGGATGTATCAATGATCTGCCTCAGAGTGTTCAGCTGGAAGAAGAAAATACAATGATAAATACATCACAATATCTTTAATCCAAATATTTTCTTTAAAATAAATTTCACTTCCAAGCTTCGTTTACAGTCTCATTTGCACAGACTTGCCAATCCTGATTAGCCTGAATTAACTCCTTAAACATGAAGGTGAAATCTCCCAGACAGTGACACAGCAGGAGATTAGAACACCTGCAGACATCCACCGCACCACACGAGACTTCCTTTTCATTTGGAATTACCCTCAATTGAATACCTTCAAATACACAGGTACAAAAGAAAGGATCTCACAACCCTTGGTTGCACAGAAACCTCCCATTTTAAAGACTAAAGAAATGCATGCTGTTTCAGGCTAAAAGCTTAGAAACAAAGAAGTCTCTCTAGCTTCCAAAAACCAATGACCACTTAAAAAGGGAGAAAAGCATGATTTTTACCAAAGCCTCAAGATACTTTTAATAGGATAACTAATAATGAGTGATGTTACAGTAGGAAAGGTAAATATTCGTTCAGCCCACCAGTTGAGCACATAATTCTCCGTGAAGACCCAAAATGCAACCACGTGAAAAGCCATGGTTTCATTAAAAAAAAAAGGTGATTTTATAGATAGTATGAATATTATGAGACTGATTGCAGATGAAACATGTCATGAAAGTAACAAACAGCTTAATAAAGGAGGATTTTCACTCCCAGCAAATCATCACATGCCATCTATTCCTGTTGATTATGGCATTTATTTGGTCAAGTATTCACAAGTTAAAACTCTGTGTTTAATCACAGAGTCTGGCCTGCTATAAAGCATTATGTCTTACAACTTTATTTGATCAGAAGGCAAGCTTAGACTAGTTCTTGCAACTTTGAGAAATTGCAATCAACCATTTCTCAACATCTGATAGGAAGGAAGCAGAAGGAATGCATTTTAAAATGTGTATGGTTTGATCAATGACATACAAGTAATGCTTCAGCAGTTGTGATTGTTAAAAATGAAGGGGTTTTCTCTATATGTATAGAAGAGAGTATTGCACATATCACACCTCATGCAGTAAAAAGAAATGTCAATCATATTTTTAATGGATATATTAGAGCAGGGTGGATAACGAAGATGAAAAATAAAATAACTTCAGTTATTGAATTTGCATTGTGAATTAACATACTGCTTTAGATGAGAAAATATTATTCCCAGATCAACTGGAAATGCTTGAGCCTACCTACACAGATACCTGATGAACGAGAACTGGTTTGCTGCTGGGATGGTAGCACTCCCTTACATTTAGTAGGAACGAACCCTAAACCTTAATTTAAACTAGTCTGACTTTAATGAAACCCAGGATTCAGACCCAACTTTGTACTAAGAGGAAGTGTTCCTTCCATTAGGTGCAAGGAATAAATAGAGGTAAACACTAAAATCATAAAAGAGTTCACATCAAACAGAAGCTGGACAATGGGTGGAAAAGGAAAGACAGCTGAGAAAGGGTGAAGGATGGTTGGGAAAACACTGAACTGGTCAAAGATGCTCTGTCAGTCTCTGAAAAGACACAATAACCATATGAAAAGATTGCCGCTAAATGTGACTGCCCAAGAAAGTGGTGGAAAGGGGGAAGTTTGAAGAAGTACAAAAATGCAGGGGTGGGGGAGGGATAACACACTTGCCAGGGACAGTATTTAGATAAGAGACACTGTAGTTAAATCTGTTAATTGTACGCCTGCCGTTTTAACAATCTGGAGGCTAGAGGTGCAAGACATAATGGATGGTGGGCTTGGAGCCAAATCACAGCTCCTGCTGTTCAACAGCCAGCTACTGTAAGCCAGTAGGGGTGCTTTTACTTTTTAAAACACTGGTAGGTAAATACATTGTTTTCTAAACATCAACAGCCCATCTCCATTACAATTTCTCCAATAAAATACACAATAACCCAAATCAGCATCACCACTGGTTTGTATTAAGGACAGCCCAGAGCTAATAGTTAAATGCAAGGCCCAGTATCAAACACACACATTCAATTCCTCTGCCATAGGCTGGGAGATATGTTTGGCTGGTTGGATAATATGGAAAAGTGAGGAAAGTGTGGGAAGAGAACAAACATCTGTACCACACTTGTGGCCAAAAAAGGCACTACTGAGAGGTGACCACCTCGGAGGCATTCGCTTCAGAGCAGGGCTCAGTGCAACTGGCCTTGCCCAAAGCTTTCCTCATTTAAAAGCCACCGAATTCACCTCCTAAAAGACTAGGCAGATTAGGAAACAATTCATTCACTTTGGAGTGATACATCGAAATCTCAGGCTGCTCACACTGGCAGGTTGCTGGAAAAAACACAGGACAGGGACTTACCACATCTGCATCTAATATGAATCTCCACTTACTAAATAAATAGGATTCTTATGAGGAACTAGGTTAGATAATGGGTTACAGAGCCATTTGCTTATATGCTCCTGCTTCAAATCGACACTGAATAGCAGTGACAGAAAATTATTACCAAGTGATGCCAGTTCAATGGATTACTTGAAATGCACTGATACCCTCAGTTTGTTCTTGGTGAGTAAGTTACTCCAACACAAAAGTCATGTCCACAGTTGGAACTAATTCAAATAATATTTTTTAAGCATAGAATATTCCAAAATCTGAATTTTTTTTTCCTCTCCTATTAAAAGACAGTCAGCCTAAGTCAGATTTGGAAACTTTCTCATTGCTGTCACACCAACCCACCAGTCTAATGTTGCTTACACGCAGTGTTTTGTTTTGTTTTTTTAAACAGACACTTAAAATCTGCATGCCTGTAAGCACGAGTGCAGCCCTGAGCTGTCTGGGAGAAGGAGAGCAACAGCAGTGGAAGGAGTTCTGCAGCTACAGTTTCTTCATATGCCATGGCAATACACGACACACCAAACAGCATCACAGCGTGTGAAAAAGGCCAAAGTCCCCCAAGCTCTTCGGTACATGATGTGAGGACTTGTCGTACCTTAGAAAATTTCCTTTCAGAACATGCTATGTCTGCCATACAGGGGATTTACTTATTTGTGCTGCCCTGATGTCTTATTCATAGTCATTGGGCCCCTAAAATACTGTTACTAAAAAAAAAAGACCAAAAAAGTCCTCTCTCTTTTTCAGTCTCACACTCTGTGTATGATCACAAGAGAATCTCTGACCCATGAACTAACTGCTGGTTTTGATAAAACCATCTGGTGGAAAAGCTAATAAAGCATTGTATAAAATCAACAACAAAAAGACAGGGAAACAATAAGATGAACTCTTCTGTGTTTTTAGAGATCTTGAAGCCTTATAAATTACATTAATTTGACAAAAAATGTCTGGGGAACCTATATATCTGCATACCCAAATTTTTTAAAAAAGGAGAAAAACCCAGATACCCCAATTGCATAATTATAAGTTCCATAAAGAAAGAAGACTCATGGATCTGTAGCTGCAATAGGACATCCAAGTATCTGTAAGATTCACAGACCTCTGAAATGGATCTTCTGCCTCTTCTCTGATGCCTTTGAATTCCCCATGGGGGGAAACCTGTATACAAGTTTTCTTTACTACTACCCTAATTATTCCTGTGCTAACACAGTGGCACTCCAGTTGATCAAATAGGATTTAGATTTTCTTTCGCATCCCAGTTTGGGGTGTCAGATAGGTCCTGTCCCTTACCAAAAGCAGCAAATCCAAGAAAGACCAAAGTGATGGCAGTGCCATGCAACAGATAATTCAACTCAGGAGCATGAGCTATTGGGGAAGGCAAGGAGAGTACTGGAAGCATTTCAACCATAACCACTGTAAAAATTTTAACCCGACAAGATTTTTTGTTGTTTAGGTGGGTAGGTGGTGAGGGCAGGTGTTTTGTTTTGTTTGTCTTGTAATCTGGATGGAAACATCAGTCTTGGCTAAAACTAATTTTTTTTTGTCAAAGACAGTCTCCATTTATATACAGTCCCTGAGCAAGACACGTAATAAATATTCTTTAACAATAAATCACAAGAAGAGGGGAGTTTTTATGCCCTTCAAAAACTATGCAATAAGGGGCGATGCTGGCAGCTATGGGGAGGTGTTTTGTTCTTAAATTCTGGCCAATTGTTCAAAGCCAAAACCAATTTTCTTAAGTTTCATTGCCAAGTGTAAGAATGTGATTTAAAATGACTTGGTTTGCGTCTTTGTTTATGTTCAACTCTCTAAACTGAAAGCAATCCAACAATATTCATGGCTCCCCAGTCAATTTTGCGTTAACTTCACTTTTACCTTCTCATGAATAGGGCTGTATTATAACAAATTAATTTTAAATGAACAGTCTTCCCTGGAAACATTTCTCCTCCATTTTGTGAAAAAAAAACCGTTGTTTTAAACAAGATTACACCTCTGACAGGATTACACCTGACACAAATGCAATCTTTTACTTGAATGAATTCTGATTTTTAAAACTGTGGGCTTTCAGAGTTTATCATATGACATTATTTTGCTATCCATTACACCTCTCAAAGTCTCAAGGTTTTTTCCCCTCTCTGTCTCACATATAACACATGCAGCATTTCCCTAGTTCTTCTGGAGAATTAAAAATTAGTAATGCGGCAGTTAAAACAAAAATCCTCAACAAGAAACTGTTTCCTCCAACATGTTCATGGGTCCTTTAAACAGTCTGGAGACTTGATAACCTGCCATTTATAGCCCATGCAGGCTACCAGATATTAAACAGTATTCCTACTATACTCTTACTTTCTCAAAACCCACTCACATGTTTAAATTCTAATGCAAACACTGCATAAAATTATACTGAAAACATAGTAAGAAAGCTGCAAAACAATAGATGTGATCCAGACAGACATATAATTAGATATCAAAGGCGTTATTTTTATTGTTGCAAAGCACTTCTCATTTGTGCATTTATTTATTTATTTATTTAAAAGCCTTGGAAAGCTACCAAATATTTTTACTGGAAGCTAAATAGGAAGCATACTTAGAAGTATGCAGTGATGTATCAAACACATTCTTTTTTGCCATGTCAAAACATTAAAATGGTCAGCCATTTCTCTGTCCATTTCTCTGATATATCAGTAGAAAATGTAAGAATTCAGACCACTGTGTCTGAAGGTAAAGGGAATTCAGTATAACTCACTCTCCTGAGGAGCCAGAAGAGAGATACGTAGCATGACAAATAGCTAAGGAAGAGTATGTAAGGAGATGTAACTCAAAGCTGGTGACATTTGTTTAATTAACACTTTCTTCTGGCTTCTTACTGTGTATATTATTTAATACAAATTATACTCACCTACAGACCAGCATGTGGGCAGAAATGGCTATAAAAAAGTTTACACTGAAAGTACTCTATCTTGCATTAATACACTCTCCTCCTAAACTTAGTCCTGGAACTACTATCAGTCACTTGGAGTACTGCTGGGTCTTTTTTGTTACGGTTTGGTTTTTTGTTAATATTCAAAGACATTCAGAAATGTGTAAAGCCCAGATCAGAGTGACCACTGTGCACTGTAGATGATTAATTTCAAAGTTCCTCTGTATTCCCACAGTGGAACTTCAGTCCTAATCTAGCAAGCTAAGAGCCTCGTGCTGCAACCACTAAAAAGTAACAACATTTCTTCCCTGAGGATTCTGAAAATGGCCAAAAATCAATGACATGCAGAATCTTCTTTTTTAATCAGATAATGCCATCTATCCAGAAGAGAATAAGTGGTACAACATTTGCAAGTCATGCAATAGAGTAAATAATCTGCAACATTGACTAGCATGGACAGAGAAAATATAAACACACACATAGATAGGTAGGTGTATAGCTACAGATACACAGTAATATAAACGTATCCCCTCCATCACTTGGTTTTCCTTTTTTTTTTGTAAAAAGGTACAAGATCACTGATGATAACTCAAGAATCCTCATAAACATCAAAACATCAAAATCTCACAAATATCAAAAAAAAGGAAGGAAAGAGTCTGAGAAATCCAAGAAGAAACAAAACAAAACAAAACACAAAAAAAACCCCAAAAACCCGCTAATGTATACTCTTTAATTTGTAGAAAATATTTCAAGCAAAACTAAACAAAACAAAAAAATATCTGAGTGTTAAGTCAATGCTAAGAAAAGGGGGATTCTATCCCTGCACAACAACAACAAAATTCGTGTGATCTTAATCCCCATGCTTGAAGGCAAGAAGTCCTGGATGATGGTACTACTTTCACGCAGTAGTGAAACAGCATATTTAGCATGCAAAATAATACCTTTTTTTTTTTTTTTTTTACAATATCTGGTCACCCAGTATTTAGAGTCTTTCCTACAGCAATTAAAACATTCTTTACTCCCTGAAGTCTTACACCTGATGTGTTCTTCCTGAAGAGAAATGCTTCAAATATTTGACCTCAGTTTTGACCAAAAAAACCCCCATGCTTTGGTCTGTGCACTTAGTTTATGTGAAACAGCCTCAAGACTCCTCTGCTGTGTGAAACAAAGATCTTTTTAAAAGCATTTTACATAAACTTCCCATCCTATCCACTTTAGTCTGGTCGAAAGGAATTAGATTACAGGTAAAGAACTCCTCTTGCAACAGTCCCACTTT
>NW_010099601.1:0-4052 GCF_000699245.1 Pterocles gutturalis | reverse complement strand
AGTTATTAAGTTGTTCTTATTTCAACCCAGGTGTCTCTTTTCACTCTACCCTTTTAATTCTCTCCTTGATCCCTGGGAGGGGGGAGGATCAGCAAGCGGCTGCATTATGTTTGCCTGCCAGCTGGGGGTTAAATTGCAACAATTCCCTAAAAGTTTGTGTAGGCTCATTAGCTGCTCTCTCCTTTTTCTTTTTTCTCTTTTCTCTGTTTTTTTTTTTTCCATTTTTTTTAATCCAGGACAACTTTTTTCTCTTTTCTGTAGAAGAAACAGCTCTGACATGCTTGTGGCAGGCAGAGTAATCGTATCAATTGAAAGGGCAGGAGATGCAGAGGCAAGAGGAGGAGCAGAGGGACACGCTCTTTCTTCCTCCAGCTTCCTTTCCCCAGATCCTGCTCTACTGTCATTCCAAGAATGAGAACAAAATAAATTGTTTTATGCTCCTATTAAGCGTTGGGTTGATCCCATGATGTGGCAGTAGGACAAGGTGCACATAATCGTCAACCTATTTTAAAGAGTTTAGTGTGTCTGTAGTTTACCTGCTGAAACATTCCCTATAAAATTTATTGAAAAATAGGTTTTCTGTAGAACTACCTTTTTTTTTTCTTTTTTTTTTAAAGTGACTGGGATCAGTTATCAGAAAGCTGAATCAGATTAAAATTCTGAAACCCAATTGTTCGGGTTTTTTTTGAAGTGGCTTACAAAAATTATTCACCGAATTCAAATGCATTTCTATGAAAAAAGAAAAAAAGTTCAAACAAAATTACTTTGACTAGTTACAATCATAAACAGAGACTCATAGAAAGCTCTTTTATCTTGTGTACCTTTAAAAGCTCACCTAGGTAGGCTCAGATAAAGCCTCTTCTGGGTACTTGCATATGTCTGCAGGGGCTGATACATGTCTCCATGCATACTAAACGATCCACAGAGTGCCTCTGTCTCTGTCTGTGTCTCTCCTTTCTTCTCTCCCTCTCTGCTCTTAGCAATATGTTTCCCTTGGGTGCTTCACTGTAAAGCTGAATTCTGTGCTTATGTGTAGCAAAGTGTTCTAGGTTCACAGTGCGAGTTTAATTGAAGGAATGGAGGTTGGCTGAGCACGCCTAGTATGAAACTTCCTAAAGACTCAAATACAAAATATTTTGGACTAACAAGGTTATTCATGATTCTCCCTTTCCAATGATAAAAGATGTCAGGTGACACTTTTATTATATTGACACTTTTAGCCTGAGCAAGAGAGGCACAGTGAACAGGTGGATCCAAAGCCCACTGAGATAAATAAGAGCTTTTGCACTATTTCAGAGTCAGTGGGATTGGGCCAATAACTGAAGGACTGCATTTGGGTTCCCTCCTTATTACCTTTATGCAGGACTATGAATCACCATTTCAGAGCCTTTGTCTCTTCAAACCAAAATAGTAGCTATTGGAAAACTGCACAAAACAATAAAGAAAACTGTCTTCATATGTCCCATATCAATAAATAACTCACTTCTAATTGAAATTATAGAAAAGGTTTTGCTCTTCAACTACCTATTGTGAGAATACAAAACACAAAATCTTATTAAATTATTAAGCAGAAACAGATCCTTTTAAATTCCCTGTTTAGTACTCATGGTACGATGCAAAAGCCTTATTTCCCTTTAATTGGCTTATCTATAAAAATGATAATTTTCAGACAGTTGGTAGTAAAAATCCCTCAGGACTTCAGGAAACATAATTCCCTTTTTAAAATTCTCTACATTTATTAATGAACTTGAAAAATAACACTTAAAATTGCTCAGTAGGTTTTCCTCCTGTGCGTTGTACTCTCTACAGACTTTTGTGATGAACTTCAGGCAGTTCTTCTTACTTTTTACCTTTGGGCTATGTTTCCCAAGTGCTAACCTGGATAATCCCTGTTAAATCCTGCCCATTAAATGTTTCTGAGAAGATGGAAGGTTGCAGATCATATATAGTTCACCAAGAGAGTTTCACATGGGAGTTCACATGGTAAAGGAGTGGTATGCTGAGGGAAAAAGACATGCTCACCTTGTCTTTCATCACCATGTTTTTCAAGTCTGCAGTTTCTTATTTTCGTACTAAAAGAGATCAACTGTATTAATTTCAGTCTTGCCAACCGAGTTTACAGTAAGGGAAATGGGAAGGTGAGAAAGCAGATTCTCAGTCAACTGTTATCTACTAGGCCTGCCTTTTCATTCTGTCATCTCTACAGGATCAAGCAAAGTAGGGTATAGACCTGCAACTACATGTTCAGTATTAGCACAAGGCAAACAGAAGGTTTTAACAGCAACTTGGAGGGCATAAGCTGGTCACATATTCTATAAATTATATAATATTCTGAAGAAACACTCAAGAACTGGGAGTTTCAATTTGCAAGCTGACAGATCACTGAATCTTGTTCTAGTACAAGAAAGAAGAAACTATTTTTACACACATGGACTCAGCTTAAAACCAACAAATTTAGATTTACTTTTCCTCTACAGTGTTATTCAGAAACCATTTCATACTTTGGGTACTGAACAGAACACAGGGCATTGGAGGACCCAGCTGACCGATAACACAAACTCATCACACATCAATACCAGGTTTTTTCCTGTCGTCTTATGTAGAATTTCCCTAAGTTTGACCACCAGAAGAAGTAATCTTAACGTTTTAGAATAAATGACGGTCTACCATTTCAATCTTTTCTTTCTCATTGAAGGCTGTAACAGGGACATCAACTCAACTGAGATACTTATCCTTTCAAAAATAATTTAAGACTTTATGTAGGTCCTAAAGTGGAAGTAAAGTTATAGCTTGTTTGTCCTCTACCTACTTAGGTCATTTTTTATCTGGTAACCTCAAAACAAAAGCTGCCACACAGTTATTAATAGTTCCTTATTAAACCTTGCAGACAGTGAGTGTATGGTGACTCAGAGGGCAGACACTCTTGGTCTTGAGCAAATAAGATCAGAAAATGTTGCTCAAGCATTATCACAGAAATTTTTACCTTCTCAAATGACATTTTCTCACTTCTCAGGAGAAGAAGACAGAACATTAAATGCGTACATGGTTCACAGGAAATTTTCCATTAGAGTATGGTGAGATTTGTAACATTGATTGGGATGAATGGAATGCAGGGATGATTTGACTGCTGGCTGGGAGGAAGACTTGGACCTGTGAGGATTGTGGTGAAGATTTGGAAATGTTGGCAGGTGACAAGGGGATGTGGTAGGCTGGGGCAGGAGCATACCAGAATGAAGGGAAGAGTGTCTGCCGAATTCTGCAGTTAAGTTGACGGTTTTTGGAACATAGTTTTGCAAAGGTGATTTTAAGGGACGCAGTAGTACTAGTTAGGCATGATTCCAATGTGCTATGTTCAGATGAAATGGTGTCTACAGTTTTCTGTGGGTGAGAGTCCTCCTACCCTATCGAGTCTTGTGAAAAGAAACCCTGTCCCAAGCTGCAGACAGTCCAAATAGGTAAAGGTGAAAGAAAGAAGAGGAAGAAAACTGCAAGATGCTCATGCAGTGACCAGAGCATGAGCCCTTCATCTCAGCCAGGTAAGGTTTTTAATGTTAGTTTTACAGATCTGCTCTTACTTTCTTTAGAAAAACATTAATTCACTTTCCCATGTAGCATGCTGAGTTTAATTTCTAAAGGAAAAGCCCACAGTAATATCTACATTTGAGGAAGATGTGAAATATGACAGAGGTGTAATTCGGTGCAACTGGCTTAACTAGCCAATTGTTTGGAAAAAAAGGAGGAAAAAGTAAAGGGAAAACCAAAAAAGCTTATTACTTGCAATTAACTTCTGCCAGGATAAATCAAGAGCAACATCACTGGAGCAAATGGAATTATAATGATGTAAAACCAGGAAATGCAAAGGGAGAATAACTCTCAAGTTGTGTTAATAGCAAGGATTTATCGTTTGTGGCTGTAGAAAGAATACAAATTTGTGATTTTTCTGCCTTTTCTCTAATGGATCAAAGAACAGATATTTATAAATACATGAGGAATATAAAATGGAACAGGATTTTATTTATTATCATTATTATTTTAATTTAATTTATTTTCTT
>NW_010099600.1:0-1104 GCF_000699245.1 Pterocles gutturalis | reverse complement strand
GTGCTCAGGTGAATTAAGGCAACTTCTGCTGCCTTCTTTCCAGCACCTCCCACTAGCCCAGGCTGCCCAAACCCAAAGCCTCATCCAGCCTGGCCTTGAACCTCTCCAGGGATGGGGCATCCACAGCTTCTCTGGGCACTTCACCGTCACATTAAAAAAAGCGTCTTCTTGTGTTCATACAGAATTTCATGTTCCTCAGTTTCTGCTATTGTCCAACAAACGCACATGCTCTACCTAGTGAAAGCCTCTGAGATTTTCTCGTTAGTTTGAAAAGACTGACATTTTAATGCCTGAATTCTCAGTGACTGCCCTTCTTGAAATACAATCCATTGCAGTTCAACTGATGGATAATCAAAAACATTATTATTTCACCCAGATTCAGTAAGATATTTCATCAGAAATGAAACAGAGTAACTCTTTTGTATAATCTGCTGCTAGCAGATACAGGTGGTATCTCTGCTGCCCTCCTGTAGCAGTGAGAGGCTCCAGCACTCTCCACAGCCTGAGTCCTGAACAGCTGCATGGACATGTGTGCTTACCGTCTGAGCTGCCACGCTCTTTTTGGCAACAGCTCACCGCTGCGTAGAGACCATGGGGACGCCCAGGTGCTTCAAAAGAGCAGGGACCTGTTAAGTGCTCTGCCCACTCGAGTGTGGCAAGGTGCTGCACCCTGCCTGCTGCCGTGCCACCTACTGTGATAACTGCCTGCGCTAATGGCCGAGCCCTGCCTGCGCCAACTACCGCGCTAACTGCCACAAAAATCTCCGTGTGGGCAGCCGCTGCCCTCTCAATCCTGCTTTAAGGACAAAGGGGGTGGGGGTTGTGGTCACCTTCCAAAAACCCGTTGTGGTGGGTTAGCCACAGTCTGTGCTTAACCCACGACACCCGGGTATGATGGTAATGGCAAATCAGCTGCTTCCACAACACCAGGGAATGAGACGATCCCCTCGGCAGGATAGATGCTGCCCCACAAAGCCATCGTTGCATCTTGCCAGAGAAACTGTCGCTGCAATGCCGGGCGCTGCAGGGTGGCTGGCTGGAAGCCAGGCTACGGGTCTTCTAGATGCAGTTCTTGACTGTTTAACTCTAACTGGTTGCTTCCCT
>NW_010099599.1:0-3312 GCF_000699245.1 Pterocles gutturalis | reverse complement strand
CGAGGCCCAGGTGAAGAGAGGCCACCCGGGCTGTCCCTGACGGCGGGCTGCGTTGGTCTCATCAACACCCCTAGTCACGGTCTGACTAAATTCCCTTGGAGAGCCTCTTGGTTTACTCCAAGCTGTACCAAACACTGTAGTAAGTTGGGAGTTTGGGCTAAATACATGTACTGGCCTGGAGACAAAGTGAGAGAACAGACAGGGGTGCAGAGACTCAGCAATAGTGCTAACCCCACACATTCAGAAAGGAGGAGCCAAGACTCAGGTGGCCTTTAACAGGCTTTAAAATAAAAGTTTTTGTCTAAAATTGAGATTTTTATTCTGTTTTGACCTTCTAAATGTTGTGTTTTTACATACAACGTGGTTGTACTACTGTTTGTACTGCAGCAGCAGTTCTGATGTAACCCTGCTATTTCATGGCCTGCTTGCAGGGACCAAATACCATAGCAAAATGCTTGATAAAATAGGAAGCATGACGTTGTGATGTAGGGGCACACCTAGCGTATCCTGGCAGTGCGCGTCCCAGCAGAACCCTTTTTGTGACCTTCTTTCTGTGTTGGTTACAGCTTGGTGCAACCTCCTGGAATCTAACTGGAAGGTTACCTTATTTTCTCCTGATCTGTCCTCCTCTTTCATTCCTTGTTGTGCAGTGAAGTGCAATGAAGATCTTAATGAACATTCTTTAACACTGAAAATAAAACTAGAAATATTTTTCCTCTGAACAAAAAGTCTTGCCAGTGAACCGCGTGTACGGTGTCTCTGGCAAGTGGTAAGAATGTGTACGCTTTCTCTGTGCACTAAATGACCCAGGTTCAAATTCTAGCAAGGACTTCAGAAAGGAAGCTGGTACTCGCTAGTGCATTTGGACCCACACACTTGCAGATATAGCTATACATTCACCATAATTCTGTAAGCCTTTGTTGAGGCAAAAAGAAGATGGGGGGCAAGGATGAATATAGTAAAGCCTCAAAAGTCAGTCTGAGGAAGTTGACATAAGATAACCAGGGCATACTGAGCCACTTCAAATGAAATATTTATCAGTATAGTTACAAAACTGGAGAGCTCCACATAGGTTAACTACTTGAATATTTACCCCAGTTCTCAAGCAGAATTTGCAGCCCATGCTTACTTAGCGTGGTACTGCCACAGCTCTTCTGCTAGCAGTATTTAAGCCACCACTTAAAAGGTAGTTTAAGTGTGCCTGCATGACTTGCAGTTGCAGTATTGTCTCAATTTAAATTAAATTCAATGAAATTACTAATACAGCCAGACAGGACTGCTATACTTAGCCTTTAGGTGTCACTGTGCTCATAAGAGTAGAAATTAGTTCAACATTTTGGCTAGCTCAAAAAAAGATGTTTTTTCCTGAAACAGAAACTCCTACATAGTGACATCTTAAGTTTTCAGCTTCAAAGGTAAAATCATTGTTAAGCATCAAAATCTGTTTGTAAAGCTATGAAAAATGACAATATAAGCCTACAGATGCAGAGGATCTGAGTTGAATGTAAGGCTGGCTAGTCGAGCATGACTACCTGCAGTTGCCCTTGGTCTCCAAAATGGATCCAGGGAGAAATGCGTGCCTGTCATCTTGTCTTTAATAGATACTTACACAACTAAAAAGCACTGATGTACAATGTATCTGCAAACATGCAGAATAGACACTTGAAAGGTGACCTAACTGAGGTGTACAGCCACTATCAGACAGTATCAAGTATTATGTAGTCCTTTATCTATGAGAGAAAAATGTTATCTTTAACTTAAAGGCACTGGAGCTTGATAAATTTAAATACAATGCAAGCTCTAAATTACAGGATTAACCATGGGAATGAAGCACCCATCAAAACAGTGAATTTCATGGCATGAGATCAAGACTGAGTGCCGTTCTGGAAGATAGGCTTTAGCTAAAAGCTAGATACTGGGCCCAATTCAGGGGGAAAAAGAGAGGGGAAAAAATCCCAAAACAACAGGTGAAATGAAATGGTTTGAATTGTACAGGAAAACATTAAATGACTGATTGATCCCCAATAGCCCTAAACCCCATGATTCTACAGATTATTATAATCTACTAGGTAAACTAATTACTTGCATTATGATTGGAATATTGTGTCCAGTTCTGGGCCCCTCAGTTCAAGAGGGACAGGGAACTGCTGGAGAGAGTCCAGCGCAGAGCCACAAAGATGATGAAGGGAATGGAGCATCTCCCTTATGAGGAAAGGCTGAGGGAGCTGGGTCTCTTTAGCCTGGAAAAGAGGAGACTGAGGGGTGACCTAATCAATGTTTATAAATACGTAAAGGGTGAGTGTCAGGAGGATGGAGCCAGGCTCTTCTCTGTGACATCTAGTGATAGGACAAGGGGCGATGGGTTCAAGCTGGAACACAGGAGGTTCCACTTGAATATGAGGAAAAACTTCTTTACAGTGAGGGTGACAGAGCACTGGAACAGGCTGCCCAGAGAGGGTGTGGAGTCTCCTTCTCTGGAGACATTCAAAGCCCGCCTGGATGCGTTCCTGTGTGATCTGATCTAGGTGTCCTGCTCCGGCAGGGGGATTGGACTGGATGATCTTTCGAGGTCCCTTCCAATCTCTAACATTCTGTGATTCTGTGACTGAAACTCTCAGCATGCTTCTGGTTAGGCAGACTAGGCCAGTTTTGACACCCTTTGAATCTATTTTCAGCTGATGAGATTAAGTGCTCTGCACAGTCCTACCTCTTTTGGCATGTTTAAGAGAGTTTAACCTTGAAACATATTCAGTCTTGAGAGCAGATGTGGCATGGGACTGTGTTGCTCTGCGTGTTCGCAGCCTTCACGAGAAACACATGGCCTGGGGCTGGCACACCTCCATGCCCAGGAGTGGGAATTGCCACATGTACCATGTCCCTCAGGCACCTGAGGGCAGGCTCACCTGGCATGTGACAAAGGATGTCTCTGCATGTCGTAGCTCTCAGGCTTCCAAATATTCCGAGTGCCTACGCAGGGTATGTGAAGGAGATCCTGTGCGAGCTGGAGGACCAAGGCACAGCCTCCATCAGTCACCCTGTGGAAACCACGACCTTATGTACTGTACCATAGAGAGCCTGTACCCCACTCTCCACATTTCAGGATCCTAGATTACCAGACTGGTCAAAGCTTACCGATTAAGTGAATTTTCTTGCCTCCTGACCTGTCGTCCCTCTCCTTCCCTCAGAAATTACATCCTCTGAGGCACCTGCAGAGCTCTGTATTTCTCCTTCAGAAATCATAAAAATTCCTCGATCATTCGGGGCACGGGGAGAGGCAGGGACCACAACGTTCGCGAGGCGGGAGCACGGAGC
>NW_010099598.1:1933-7132 GCF_000699245.1 Pterocles gutturalis | reverse complement strand
AGGCCCACATGGCTTGAGATCACAATCTCTTGCTCTGATTTGGTAAGGTTAGTATCTGAGGTTCAAATCTTTGTCATTGAACTCATATCATCAGAACTTCAGCCGTTCTTCCTTTTTTTTGGTATCCACTGTACAACTTCAGTGAACCCAGCAGGTATTCCCAACTTTTCACATCTAGAATAAGGACTCTGATGTTCATATGGTCCTGGGCCAGATCTCATTAGAACAGGATGTGCGGGTGTGTTTCAGTTGATTTCTGAGGTAGTAAACAAGTCGCTAGTAATTTTTTAACCTTGAAATAGAGCAAAAGAGAGGTAGAATAGGATTTGCAATTACATCTAAAGATTTCAATCTGTTATCTCGAACCAGGAAATTCTTTGAATGTGATGCTTCCATCTTGACCTATTTCAGATTTGTTGCTTGGTTTTCAACCTTCTAAATGTTTATTATAACTCTTGAAAAAAAGAAAAAAAATTCTGTGTTTCCAGTGTTCTTTCCTAAGAAGAGAAATAAGTTTAACTCTTTTTTTTCAGATTCCTTTCATCACTGCAGCTACGTTCATATATTTCACCCAGAGATAGTGTTGTTCAATATGCTTATAAGTAAAAATGAAGGAACCTTAGTTTCAAACCTATGTTTTCTGTAATGAATGTGTCTTGCAAATTACTATCCTGTATGAGGAAACAGAAGTTAATAGAAAGGAAACATATACTAAGGAATGGAAAGCATAGTAAGATTAGTAAGTGACATCATCTTGAAAAATCTGTTACCTCAGACAAAAGCACATTTTTTGTGTATACTTTAAGTATATGATGATACATAATAACATGCAGTATACGTATAACCTGATAGTCTGAAGGTCTTTAAAATCTAAAAGGAGTTGTGCTTAAGAAATGTGTGGGGTTTGGGTTTTTTAAATCCGTAGAGGAGTATATGAAATAATGTGAGAAGAGCTACTGTACTAGTGGGGAGAAGTGTTTGTGAGAAGTACCATCTTTACAAGCTGAAAACCTCTGGTTGCAGAGGTGTTATCAGGTGGGGTATGAACGGAAGCTATACTTTCCCTATTGTATAATACTGGCTTTGAGCAGTGCCGTATTTTCTTTTAACTTTCAAAGGTCTGGCACTTCTAAATTAATCTTGAATGCAAGTAGAATTATTTCATATTATGAAGGTTGTATAGCATATATAATTTTTATTTTTATTACAACAGTAATCTTGTTGCAAAGCTGAAATTCTGGCTTGAGCAAATTCCCAGTAATTTCAAGGCGTGTCTCTAAATTCTAAATATAATTTATTTAAATTAAAGTTAGTATCTTCAGTGTTTATAGATATTTATGTATTATCCTTCAGGCTGTGAATTGCCAATGAAAGCACATTGCTAGTTAGCTTTTCGGTAAATTAGCAACAGAAACTCTGTTGTGAAGAATTGTACCTCTGAGAAAAGGCTGAGCACAAGCTTTCTGTACATCAATTATGTGCAATTTGGTGAGGGTCTTCTTGTTTGGTTTTATTTGTTGATTGGTTGTGTTTTTAATAGTCAGCCTCTCATATTCATTTTCTCTTTTCCTTCTAATGGGGGAGAGTGGCTGGAAAGCTGCCCGGCAGAGAGGGACCTGGGGGTGAGTGAGGGGGGTGCTGGGCTCTTCTCTAAAGTAACAAGTGATGGGACAAGAGGAAACGGCCTCAAGTTGCACCAGGGAAGGTTTAGGCTGGATATTAGAGAAAATTTATTCACTGCAAGAGCGATCAGGCATTGGAACAGGCTGCCCAGGGCAGTGGTGGAGTCACCATCCCTGGAGGGGGTCAAGAAGCGTGTAGATGTGGTGCTTGGGGACATGGGTTAGTGGGTTAGGTGGGGTTGGGTTGATGGTTGGACTCGATGATCCTTGAGGTCTTTTCCAACCTTAATGATTCTATGATTTTTTTCTAAGTGTTGCTGGGGCCGTGTAAACTAAGAACACTCCAAAGTGCAGGAACTGGCAAGGTCAGGAAGAATAAACTATGGACTAGATAGTTTTCACGGACTTGTCATTAACAATAGAATCTTTTCAATAATATTTTCTTTTTCTTACCCTGTTTTTCATGTATGTTGACAGGATTCCTTTCCACTAAAAGTTCGAGGTATCCACTTGATAAATGAGCCTTTATTCTTCCACCCAGTCTACGCTCTAATTAAGCCTTTTCTCACTGAAAAAATAAAGGAACGGGTGAGTGCACACCAATATTTCTTTCTGCCACAAAACCCTTACATGACAATCTGTAGCACTTCCCTCCTGAATACATTTTGTGTGTTAGTTGCCATACAGGCCTCTAGAATCTAACCGTAAAGCATTTGCACTTATCAATAGTGTGAGAGTTGCAAGTGGTTGCTGTTATCGCCACTCTGAAGATAAAAACCACTGTGACTCAGAGAGGTTAGATAATTTGCTTGAGGTCACACAGTAATTCTTTTGCAGAACTAGGAGGAAACAGGTCCTGGATCTCCCAGCTCTCTGACTCTACATGACAGTGAGAAATTGTCACTGAACAGTGGTGTTGTTCTCCAAGTTGTGCAGAGTTAGTAGAAGACAACTTTTTAGTTCTGGAAGACCTGCAGAGGCATTTATGCATCAAAAATAGGGCAGGCTTAGGTTCAAAGATTTTTTCCAAATAGCTTCTTTGTTGTTTTAAATTGTTTTGCAGTTTTAAGTCTGAAAACTCTGTTTGTATTTGGATGCAAAAGCATGCCAAGAATTCCGGTTTATTGTAGCATAGGAAGAATATTGGAGGTTTCAGCTGGCACAAAAGGAAGTACCGTGAAGTGTTTACAGCAGGACTAAGGTACAAAATAAGTAGCCCTGCCTATTGTTATTCCCACTCTGAAGCCTCCCCGTCTCAGCACATGGATCTTATGCATTTGCAGTAGCCACTGCACTTCAGGACAGTAGATTCAGATTTTTCTGGTCACTGTTCACTGTTATTTGCCAGTCCCCTTTTCCTAGTATGTGTGTTTTGTTATGGGAGAGAGGCAAGATGGTCTCTGCCAGCCTTGTGCAGTCGCTCCTTCTCAAAAGATGGTACAAAAAGGGAGAAGCCATGACCCTTCTTTTCTCACATTAATACCTGTGAAGAAAGTTCATGTCACCTGATCCAGCTCAGAATATCTCCGGCTAGAACTCAAAAAGCAGGAAAGAAGGCAGATGGATAGTAAAGGCCTAAAAGAAAACAAACCAGATATGCCAGTTCCTGGAATGCAGTAGAAGCAGATTGGCTGTCTCTGGGATTAGAGTGTCAGGCATGATCTGGAAAAAATCAGGTTTGAGCAACCTGCTCTAGTGGAGGGTGTTCCTGCCCATGGCAGGGGGGTTGGAACTTGATGATCTTTAAGGTCCTTTCCAACCCAAACCATTCTGTGATTCTGTGATTCTATAATTCTGAAAACCCAAAACTCTAAGGGCCAGTTCCCCATACCTTCATAGGAATAATTACTGTTCACTCATTATCTTACTTCCTGATGAGGAAGTGTTAGATAAAAGGCACCCAACTATGTTTCGAGTGCATATTCTTGTAGTCTTTGTGTAACAATAACTGCAGAAAATTCTTGTCAGCTGTTAATAAGAGGCCTATAAAAGTGTCTGCAAGTAATGAACAAGGCAACCCAAAAGCTGCAATAAAGCAAGAAGAAGCAAGAAGAGAAAAGCCAAAACTACAGTATTACAAGAGCTAAAGTGGATGGGTAGTCCAGGATCTATTTCAGTTGGAACTGACATGTAAGGACCAAGATATGGATTATTTTTAATATCCTCCTGGCACCTGTCTGAACCTACATACATGCTACATGATGATGTTTTTAAATACATGTGGTAGGACCAGATAGTGATGGCCAGGTGCCAAACACTGTTCTTTTATTAGAAATGACTGAAAAGCAAGTACATGATAGCAAACCCCCATCTTCCCATGGTTTAGCTCACTTCAGTTGTTCAGATGTAGTGTGTACCCTCATCATGCTGCTCAACCAGACGGGCACAGGTGTGTACTTAGTTTCAGCTCTAGTGCTCGGAGCATAACGTACAGTTCTTGGGTTGTTGTCCATGCTTCATCAAGCTTCAGATACTGAGCAGGATGGGGTTTGAGCACCCATGGGAAACTCGCTTACATGGTACTTTCTGCTTAATATTTGAGGAGCTCATTTTGAACACGTACACTTGTTTATTCAGCTGCTGGAGCTGGTGGCTTCAGCGCTTGCACTGAGTTTTTTTGCTGCCTGTTTGCAGAGTAGTCTAGCATTCATACCCAAGTAAATGTTTTTCATATTTTGTTTTAGGTGTATATGCATGGAAATAACTACATGCAGAGTCTGACCGAACACTTCCCGGTCAGCATTCTCCCGCAGGAGTATGGAGGGGAGGAGGTCTCCATTGAAGAGCTGGCCAAGGAATGGACTGACTTTATAATGGCATCTGCAGATTATCTTCGGAGCATTTCTCTGGTTGCCCAGGAATAACCTTATTACAGCAGTATATCAGTTCTTGAACACTGGAAGTGGAAATAAGTTGAATGAGAAATCTTTCATGCACAATTGAAATGATTGTAAATTAAACCAGTATGTCTTTGCAGGGCACTATTGACTGTACTGTTATACCAGCGGGAGTCCATCAGTATGTATGTCTGAAGAGATTAATGAATTCTACATACTTGCAATGCTGTTTGTAACTGATTAACCTGTATGCCAAAAAGCTGACTAGTACGTTGGATGTCAGAGGTTGTCTGTAATAACGCAGTCTCGAACCTTATGCTTAGCTCCTGTATCTTGGCTTTTCAAGATAAGAGGACACAAAAAAGAACAGAACATGAATGGGGTAGACTAGTTTGTGGCAGAAGTATGGCTACAGGCTGAATTTATAAGGAGTGAAAAGAAGCTGCTTTTTGGATTGATTCTCAGGGTTAAAGGCTGTTTTGTTAGTTTGTGTCAAATTGAAAATTAGCAATAGTGTGACATTTGTGTTAATCTTTGTGCTGCTTATGCAGCTTCCCTTTTTATGCTAATTAACCCAGAAATCTTACAGTTTTATAGAGGAAGATAAAGAAATCACCATGTACCTGTTCTTCACAGGACAGTATGAATCAGAAGGAGGAACTGGTAAGAGCGTCAAAACAACCTTGAAAATTCTGATTGTTTTTCTTCAAAGCGATAACTGTCTATGGACAAGTAGCTCA
>NW_010099598.1:0-1922 GCF_000699245.1 Pterocles gutturalis | reverse complement strand
GCTGTAGAGCACTACAGAATTCAAGAGCCCTTAGCTGTTTGCAGTATCTGTTTGTTTGGGAGGACTAATTAGATTATTCTTTGTGGATCTGAACTTCAGAAATATCTGTTGTATGGTTTAAGAGTGTTTGTAGGTCACTTTGGACCTCCGTGTAGGAGGTGCTGGGTATCTTCATTTTATTCTCAGAAAAGTAATTGGCAACTTGCCAGTCTATGTCTTCTGTTGGGCACTGAAGAAATTATTTTTAATTTGTGCTGAGGCCTCTTCTTTATTTCTATAGGGGATTAAAAAAAAAATCTGTCTATACTTATTGAAAACCAATTTTCTTTTTAAAGGGACATTGTTCAGATATGAACACCGCATGTGTAAAAGCTATCACTCGCATTACATAGCAATATCATCCTGCAAGCCCCAGTATTTAGTAATCTAAAACATTATTTTACTTTTCTCTTAGCTTTTTGTTATATTCTCTGTTAGTACACCAACTGCTAGAGTTCATTTACCCATTTTTTTTAGCTCTGTTTTGTAATAATAAGCTAGAGGATCTTTGTGTAAGCGTTACATGTTTAAGCATTCCATATGAATTTTCCTATAAATAAATCCATAACAAATACATTGCTTCTCAGGTAGCTAGAAATGCTAACTTCAGGTATTTTGGAATCTTCAGGGTATTGGCATGTTATTAATGTACACTTAGAGGAGAGAAATGAGACTATCCTGTTAAATCAGAATTGTCTTATTTTAGATTATCATTCATACTGTATGATTGCAGAAGGCATTGGAAGCTATTCTTTATTAGCAAGAGGAAAGGTCTGTATGAGTACTTGTTGGTTGTACTTTCTTCCTGCTGTGGTAAGGTCAATGACAGATACAAAATTCTTCCAAAACTGACAAGGACTGAATTTTTCTTTTTCTTCCAATTCCGTCATTTCCTCAACTGCATTTTTCATTCTTGTCTTTCAGGATATCTTTGGTATGGAGCATAAATGTAAAGAAACATTTTTCAGATACATGTTCATATATTAATATTTCATGTTTCTTTTTCTCAGATTGAACTACTTTGTGATGTAAAAGCTTCTGAAATAGGGGAGTTCAGTGAAGTGCTAATTCTTCTTTATAAGACAATGAACTAAGTAGTCGGGCGTCTGGCAGTTCTTCACGTGTGTAACTCGAGTTCCAAATCATTTATGGGCTGAAGAACTGACGTTATTGTCTTAATTTTACGCTCCTTCAATTCCAAAAACCACATAAAGGAATAAACTGTTTCAGTGAACAGGAAAATTCAAACTTTTCCTATGAAACCAGTCTCTGATCGTTGCTGTTTCATGTAGCAGAGACTTCATGTGACTGCATATGTACACGGACCTGTTTTTAATCTTCATCGGGACTACACCAGCTCTACGAATATAAAGTCCTGAATGTCTTAAAAAAATATCCTGACTCTATTATTAAAGGTGAAGTGTATGCCTAACACAGGAGTTAGAGCACACAGTTACTTTTAATTAACTGTTAATTATGTTTTAATGTTTACACTACACAGAAGGCAGAACTCCTGTGCCAGGGACACTTACACTGATGACAGGAAGTAACGGTGATGACATCTGCGCAGTGACAGGAGGGGTGACCGGTGTGACCGGTGGCGGTGTGGCAGCTTTGAGCTGCTGAGTCAGCAGAACTCGCACATGAAATCCCTGAGAGCGTTGTTACCTCTGAGCCTGGCCCGAGCGCCTCAGGACAGAGACAGCTGCTGTACCCCCGTGCGGATGGGGGTTCACGGCTGACTGGAAGCACACTGTACGGCACAATGCTTTCTAATATTTTATGCATTAACATAATTCTATTAATAAAGCTTTTCTAGCTGGGCCAGCCTGGTCTCTCTTTAGGGTCTCCGGGTTATATCTCAGTGAGACCAGCGCTCCTTT
>NW_010099597.1:0-3757 GCF_000699245.1 Pterocles gutturalis | reverse complement strand
GTGTGGCTCTGCAGCGGGTTGGTCCTGGCAGCGGGCGAGGGCTGCCCAGGGGACTTGTCCGACCCAGTAGGACATATGTGTCCCCAGCACATATGCGTCCTTAGCAGACGGCTCCGCTGTGTCCGCCCTTAACCCTTTGGGTCACACCGATTGTGTTGTCCCAAAACTTGGGCACCCCCAAGCTTTCAGATTAACGGTTATTTATACACAGAGCATTAGCATATTCGACTTCCTAACACATATTAAATAATTGGTTCAAATTTCTTCGCCTAGTATGTAAATTAGCGCACATGCTTAGTCCTCCTTTGGAGTCTGGTATAATTGGGGTGGGTGGTTTATGAGTCGGTGGTTGCAATCCCCCCCTACCAGAATTACCTTTCTCCTAGTTTCTTACTTCTACTTCTTCTTAGTTTGGTTGCTCTAAGCAGCTGTTCATGGGGTGCTGACCAAAGGAACACTTCATCTTTTTTACTTTCTACTTTCGACAGACATATCCTGCTTATCAGACAAGGGCACATTGTTTAAGACCCTAATTTTGCATTTTCCTTAAGTCTAGAAAAGTTAATTTATAACCTGTAGGGTTTTTATGTCAATTGTACCTAAGAGAGGCTTCAGCTTTGCTTCCCAGCGTACAGTTTAATGGCTACAAGACAGTATATTTAACCATGCTTGATGAAGTCTTCGCCTGCTTTTCCCTTTTATTTCACCAGATCCTGCTAGGATCAGATAAAGAAGCCAGTGTTTCACACCTGGAGTTGCTGTACTCCGGCCTGTAAGCAGATACTTCTGGCAATTACCAGCGTTAGTGAGATGAAGGTTCTTATTTACATCTCCCTTTTTTCTGGTCCAAGAGTACTTGGAGTGTGTTTAAGCAATATTTTTTACATTAAAAAAAAAAAAAAGAAAAAAAAACAGTTTTAGGGATTTGTGATACAAAACTGGAGCTAGACTCTCCAGTTCTGCAAATGTTCCTTCACCGGTTGAGGTACAGGGTGTCCAGCTGCAGGGGGACAGATGGTGTCTTTTGCTGTCGCCAGGGTAATGGGGAAGAAAGCTGGACCCAGTGGCATCCCAGCAGGAGTGCCAGTGCCTGGCACTGTGCACACCTCTAGTCCCTCCCACTGAATATTTTGCCCATGTCTTGAGTCCCCAGTGGAAGAAGACAACTGGAGGCAGCGGCACAGTGAATTAAATTGGAGCACAGAGACTTTCTTCTCTTGCAGGTTTTATTTAACTTCAAAAAAATAGCATCTAGAGTGGGACAGAACGTGAGAAATTGTGCAGGAAGGGCCTGCCTTCAGTTCCCACGATGGGCATTCAGAAGGATTTGTAGGGCCAATCCTAAGTGGCTTCTTCCTCCTCCTCCTCCTCTCCCTTTGAGGTGTGGACCTCGTAGATGACAGCACAGACCCCGGCCAGCCAGGCTGCCATGGTGCCAGCACAGAAGATGCAGAAGCCAATGAGACACAGGAAGATGTAGTCCTGCTTGTACAGCTGGGTCAGGCAGCTGAAGTGGAGCTGTGCCTCCACCGCGGGCACTGTCAGGGCACGCAGGCCTGCGGGGGTGTAGCAGGTGATGTTGTCAGCATCTGCAGAGGGAAAAGCAGAAGCAAGGCTCTCTTTCCTGTGTCTTAAGTGTTAGTGAACATGAGTCCTGCTAGAAAAGTGGTGGAGGAGTCTGCTGAACTCCTGAAAAATGTCTACAGACTTCACACCCCTCTCCCTCTGTGGCTTAGGTAAAATCACACAGGCAAACCCTTGCCAAACCCTTCCCAAACCACAGTTGCTGGGTTGCCAAGAAAGATTTCTGTGGTGTTGCCTCCATGGGAAAATATTGCCTGTTCGAATATGCTGGTGCAGCAAACTGCTGTCCCTGCACTGTTCATCTCTGCTGACAGAGCACTTTTATTTTAACATAAAAGCACTTGTGTTTGGGTTTTTTTTAATCCCAAGCACATTCTGAAGTGACGTAGCGTAAATTTTCAGCATCGAGCAGAATTGCTGTGGAGGTTGGAGGAACGAGGTCTGCCTGACAGGCACGTTGGGCAGGAGGGGGCCAGCGGGAGGTGTTTGAGGTAAAGGGGATGCTGGCTAGATGGTGGAGAGCTCAGGGATGGAAAGGCTGTCCTGAGCTGGTCGGAACAGAGGCAGGAGAGCATTTCTGCAGAGAGAGGGGGGTTAACTGACCGTTACAGACATGCTGGTGCTGCAGCAGCACCAAATGATCAGAGCAGATGGAGACAAGGCAGGAAATTCAGAGCAGCAGCAGCGTTTGCAGAACAGATCTCCCCAGAGCTGCTCCTCGTTCTTGGCATTGCAGGTGTGGGGTGCTGTGACTCCCAAGCACAGGGACACTTCCCGAGACTGCAGTGAACAGAAGCAATGTCCTAGCTACAGGCTACTCTTCCCCGACTGTCCTGAGGATGTGAGTGTGACTCTGTGGGTCGAGTGCGTGTAACCCAGCTGCTCCCATCTGTGTTTTGTGCAACACCAGAAGATAGGACCCACAGCTGACATGCAGTGGCACAGCCACGTGAGCTGAAGTTTTGGGAAAGAGAACAAGGGCCCTCTCTGTTCCACCCAGATCTGCAGGAGTAGGGAGGAGAGAGGTCCTGCTCACACAGCCCTCACCTGGAAAATGAACGTTGCTCTCTGTCATCCAGGTGATAAAGTCCAAAAAGGAACAGTTGCAGTGCCACGGGTTGTCACTGAGTCCCAGAAACTTCAGGTTGGGCAGGTCCCGGACAGTGCTGGTGTCCAGGAATGTTAAGCCCGTCCGGCTCACATCCAGGTGCCTCAGCCAGGTGTTGTTGGTGAAAGCATCCTTCTCGATGGCCACGAGGTTGGGATTGTCTGAGATCTTCAGCACCACCAGGCTGAGGAGGTGTGAGAAGGTGCTGAAGGTGACCAGCGTCAGGTTGTTGAAGCTGAGGTCCAGATAGACAAGCTTGGCCACGCCAATGAAAGTGAAATCCAGGTCATCCCCCAAGAGGTTCTTCCTGCAGTCCAGATAGACCAAATCGGCTAGGAAGCTCAATTCCACTGCCGGCAGGTACGAGACGTTGTTTGCCGCCAGAATCAGCTGCCTGGTGTCCAGCGGGATGGTGGCGGGGAACTCCTGCAGCTGCTGCCCTGTGCAGTTCACCTCCAGGTACTGACAGCTACACCCGCTGGGGCAGCCGACCCTCTCCGATGCCATCCCCATCCCCAAAAGCAACATGAGGCTCAGGGGCTGTGCTCTACCTGAAGGAGACATGGTCTAACACTTTCCAGGCCTTTGGGGATGGCGAGCAGCCCTACGCACGTCTCTGAGGAGGCGGCGAGCTGCCAGGCTGTTGGGAAGCACTGTGTGTCCATCCGTGACTCTTGGCAGGGCGCCTGGCTGGAAACCGAGCTCGGTTTCTACATCGGCAAGTGCAGAACCGTGGCTGGAGCGTCTCTGTGTCGCGGCTCAGTGCCAGGTGACACCTCCGTGATGTCAGTGGCTTGCAGGAGCTGCCGGGCTTTGAGGACAGTGCCACAACCTCGCTGGCTGAGCCACCGCTGCTTTGGGCGGGGTGGAGGTGTGGGGAAGGTGTGCGTTGGGCACATCCAAACTGTAGTGAACGGTGCAAACTTTGTCACAAATGGTGTCAAAACACAAGAGGTGGTCACTTGGCCTGATTCAGCGAGGGAGCCCGGTGCAGTACTGCACGGATGGGCTTTGTCTCCTTTCAGGAGGCAGCAGAAGTTCTTCCCGAGGCATTTTTACCCAGGA
>NW_010099596.1:6884-12590 GCF_000699245.1 Pterocles gutturalis | reverse complement strand
TATATATATAAATATATATATATTAAAATATAAGTGGGGACAGTTGGAAGATTCAATTCAATATAAATATATGTATATCCGTGATTCTTCTTCATGTGTTCTCCATATCACAGTTGAGTTCAATCTGTAAGCTGGCTTTCATTTGTTACCCTGTTGTTCCCTCTTTCTGAAAGATGAGGCACTGGAGTTGTCCCATTTCAGTCATGCTGTAAGTGGCTCCTGTCTGTGGGAGCTCTGCCTTTCACTGTGGGAAGAGACATGCCCAAGTAGAAGAGGAGTGTGAAAACCTTGGAGTTCTGCCAGAAACAGCTTGCTTCATATGCCATCCTCCTCTTCTGGTGTAAAAACCTCAGCATTAGAGATGTCCCAGACTTGACAACAGCCTACATGTATCTTGATAGGGAGAAAATGCAGAGTGTTGGAGAGTGTTTTTTAGTACAGAAGAGAAGTAAACCAAGATTAAACCAGTCTGGGAGCTTAAGACATGCAAACTGATCTAAAATGAAGCATGCTGAAATTGGCAAGCTGGTTGGATGAGGGAATGAAAATCCTGCAAGCGGTATCTTGATGACTGTGAAACAAATTATTTTTCCTTGTTAAGTCCTTAATAGATTGGGGCAGGGGAGAGCACATGCAGATGTTAAATTTTGCATTAACACCCCAAAGCCACAACGAGAGGAAACACAGTATGTAAATTTCTCGTAGTACATCATGACTTGTCTCTGAATACTTGCTGTTAGTTAAAACAAGTTTGTTGAATTGGATGAACTTTGATCCTAATGAAGAACATTTGATCATACTAAGTGCAGACTTCAAACTGGTGTTGATCTTGAAGGAATGTTTGCAAGTAAGTATTATATGTATATATAAACAATCTAAAAGTACTATTTTTAGTGTATTATATGTTGATAGGCAAGTTTCTGTTATCCCAAGTGTATTTACTGCTTTCTAAATTGTGCTGGATGTTTCAGTTTCTCTTATCAGAAAGAAGTATAGATTTTGTGGACTTTCTTTTTCTTCCTGCTCTTTCATCATGAAAATGTAGGTTTGGATTGAGCCTATACAGGCTTGCCCTCAAAGGATGCGAAGTGCTGTTAGCCTAACCCTTTCTGGTGCTGGTAGAGTATCAAGTCATTTACTCCAAGTAATGTACCTTGGGGGCAATCCCTGCTATAGCCTTATCTCCTCTCTGAGAGTAAGTATTACGGTTGTCTGAGGCATAAGAGTTGGTTAGTACAGCTCTGGAAATCACTCCTGTTCATGTAAATGCTATTTTTTTTGGTTTAAGTAGACCGTAGGTTATCTAAGTTAATACATAAATGAAGGGCGCTTAATTAACCTGACTCATTGGATTTACATGCAGGAATATTAGTTGGGAAGATGGATGTTTATATATAATCCTAAAAACACAGCAGGGAATCAGCCTTTGAGGAAAAGACCCTTAGCTGATCTGGATGCTGTCTGGGCAGATTGAACTAATGTGTTTCATATATGCATTTATGTTAGTGTCTAGTTTGGGTTTCTTCTGCTTTTGAATTGAATCTTCGAACTGTCCCTACTTACTGCTTGGCTTTTCTTTGTAGAGTGATCTCTGAGCACATGAACTGAATTATTTTTGGGTAAAACAAAAAAGAAAGCATGCTCCAGGAGCATACTTTTTGTGCCCTAACTGTTGTGAGTTCAGGCTAGGGGAGTAGATAAGAGCTAGTCTGACAGATGCACTGAAATACTTGTACAGTGCATGTCTACTTCTAAAACCAGCTAATTGTCTGGCTCTGCCATTGGCTCTGTATATATGAGCTTGAATTTTTTTTTAGATTTAGGACTTCCTGGGGCAATGTGCTATCTGTCGAGCTATCTGCATAGTTGTGATGGCATTGTTAAACCTTTCAAATATGGGACTGCTGCTGCTAAGCTCATAGTGGTTAATGCATGTAGGAAGCTTTTATCATCTTAGAAGAATAAGCAAGTGAAGACATGGTGAAGAGTTCACCACTCTGTTCTTGGGAAAGAATGGACTGGAATGCATGTACTGGCTGCTAGTAGTGCTTGTTTGTTTATGGATGTTTCAATGCAGTTAAGATTTTACAAAAAGTTTGCTCTTCATAAACTGGAGTCTGGAGTAGTAAAAGCTGGTTGCTTCCCCTTTTAAAGTTCAAGATAAATTCTACTTTTAGCCTTAAAGGTATAGTCGAGGCAATACCTGTTTGTTTGGGTTTTTTTTTTTTTTTTTTTTTGGAAGTGAACAATATCTGTTTACCAGGCTATAGGCAACACTTGTGGGATTATGTTCATGTTAGATTATGTTCAATTTTATATTGGAATTATTTTTTGTTGCATTCCTCCAGTCCTTTAGGATTTTGCTTGCCTGCATGTAATAACTAGGAGAGACTACTCCTTCACGTTCATAACTTGGTTTCACATATATGTCTTTCAGACTTGTTGGAGGTAATGGTAGTGGTAATGCCAGTGCACCAGGATTTGGGTCAAAGCATGCTGTGCTTCTAGTGGTATTAAGACATATTCTATGCCTGTCAGGCATGTCATATTAATGAACTGAGGTTGTATAAATGGTTCACTGGATGTGAAATAGGATACACAAGAACTTCTTGAGTGCAGGTCTGTTTTGGTTTTCACTTTCTTGTGTGTTCTGGGACATGGAGGAATCCCCTAGGTCTCTTAATATTGCAAGAACTTAAGACATTTTTTATACCTTGCTTCTCTACTGTTTTTTATTCCCGTGATTATTCCCCCACCCCATCTATGGGAAACCTCATGTTTTGTTAGGGTGCACTGCAGGCTAACAGTAGCAGGAAGGTATCCTAACGTGGATTTTGATCGGTAAAATGTATGTTCTGTGGCCAGTCTGGATTACCTGTGCTTGCCTACAGCTGTGGATAGGTCTGTACTTTAATTGAAATAGTCCATATATTCTTGTTTTGTTTTATATTTAAATTTTTGCCACTTGCTGCCTTTAGTAATTGGAGAGCGCTGCCTTTAATAATTGGAGAGCAAGGCTGCCTATGATTAAAGCTACTGAGAAAGAGTTACCTTTGCAGAACATACTTTTAAAAACAGCACACGTAGTAGAGATTTCAGGTTTATGTGCCATGGCAGCAATAGCATGAACCATTTTTATAGAGACTTTAATATCACTGCAGGGTTTTGGGTTTTTGGGGGGTTTTTTTATTATTTGTATTTTTAATTTCATTTGTGCTACTTGCATGCCAGAGTAATTGCTGCTTGCAAAATCAGTTAAGTTAAACAAAAGTCACAGATACTAAATAGCAATGGAACATGGAAAACATTGTTGGTGGGAGTAGCAAAAGAAAGAAGTGCAATAGTTCTCTGTTTGTACCACTCAGACTGTGAGCAAAATGGGCTGTCTTGTTTGGGAATTGCAGCCCTCTGAGCTCTTAATATCTGTGAAAGAAAGTGATGTGAGTTTTAACAGAGGGGAGGAGGAAGTTGTTAGATGATGCACCTACTGTCTTCTCTGAGGTTCAGCTTTTATTTTCTATTTACTTCGAAGCCTGGTAATTCATCTTCAGATTTGTACTAACCTGTTCCTTTGGGCTTGGTTTTTTGACTTCTGTTTTGAAGTTACACTTGAGTGTCTGTAATCTGGCCCAATTCTCTAGTGTATAGGATTTAAAACTTTTTGGATGGCTGTATTGCTTGGCCTGAAATGGTTTTGGTTTTTTTTGCATATCTACCACACCTTGAGTTACTAGTGAGCTTGAATTTCTGGTGAGTATTATTATTGTATCACTATTGAGTGAGAGAGAGAGAGAGAAATCAGTTATATTCCTAAAACTCTGGAAGAAGAAAAACGTGTATCAAATTGTCAGTAGACCAAGCATAAAAAAACTGACCTACTTCTGTGGATAGGAGGAAGTTGATAGTACATTTGAATCACTGTGACGAAGAGCAGCACTCTGACCTTTTATGTGCTGCTTGTGGGTTAAGTTTCAAGGGGTTTTGGATGTGGAGGCACGTGTCTTGGTTTTTTGGTTTTGTTTTTTTAAACACCTTATAGCTGAGTGGTTTTAACTTGTTTAAATTCCTGTGGTAATCATGGTGAGGTCATCGTAAAATTCATTTGTTAGCCTTTCAGAGGAAGGGCGTGCATGCTTATTGTAAATTACATGCATCAAATTGATTTGAAATTGGACCATTAGTGACACTGATTTAAAGTGCCAGAAAATTGATCTAAATTTCGTAATTTAAGAGTGGAACTAGTTTCTCTTACTTATGGGAGAATGATTTATTTAGAGACCAACTGGAGCATGAGTAGTTGTCTAATAAAGTAGATAATGGAGAGGTGGCAGTGCTGGGAAAGAAGTAAAAGGGCTATCACAGTTTGTTCAGGGAATAATTTCAGTGTAACTCATTGAAAATCAAACATACTTGAGTATTTCTGGATTTCTTGTTAAAATGTGTCTCCATGTACTGTCACATTTTTTAAAATTGCATTTCTTTCCTTTCCCTTTTTAGTATGCTTTGAAGCTACAGTTGGCAAGCATTGTGTCTATTTAATTAAACCTTCTAAATAAAAGGCTTTTCCAATGGTAATAAATGAGATGGTATGCTAGCATAATATATTCAAAAGAAGATGCTGATTAGGAAAATTCAGAAGTTTAGTATACTGGAAGGTTGAAAAGGTGTCAGATACTGAAGTTACCCTGAAAAGCCACAGTTGGGGGAAGTATGTGAGTATAAAATTTGTATTCTGTTACTGTTTCTAAACCTTTACAGCCAGTGGTACTATCCTGGCTAAACTGTTAATCCTGTGTCTAGTTTTGTGGAACCAGCAAATACAGTCAAGCCATGTTGAAATGTGCACTGTTTGTGTTTTGAATCAAACAAAGTGAACCTGCACAAATTTAGAGTATGCCAGTCTTGAAGCAGTGTAAATAGGAGGTTACCAAGTGTATATGACATTAACAAATACTGTCATGTTATAGATTATTTTTAACCACTTGAGGCCATGAATTCTGTTTCTTCAGATAATCAATTAATACTAAGAATAAATGTATTGGTTTGTTTCCTGTAAATTCTAACTTCTGATCCACAGAGTCCTCTTATACTTTAAACATTTCTGTGTACAACTGAATGCTGCAAAGAATAGACCTGGATTTGTGAATACCCAGTTTCTTACAGGGAACTCATGCTAACTTTAAATTAGATACCTTGCTGAGACTTGAGGTTTCATAGGACTGAGCCTCTTGGAGGTGCACAGAATAGCATCCTCCATTAGTGGTCAAGGAAATGTGTGAAGGGAGCCTGAGAAGCAATTAATTCTGCAAAGTGTTTTCTTGATATTGAAAGGTACTGGTGATGCATATTCTTTGAGCTAACTCCTTATCAGTCACCTTATTTTGGTGTTTCATTTTGCCAAAATCATGTTTGTTACATGGGCAAATGAAACTGGATAATTATTCATTATTATCTTAAACAGAAAACTGATTTGGGGTTTATTTAGTGTGAAAGGATTTGCTGAAAGTGCTCATAATATGCATACAAAAAGTAAATCAGAACATTATGATAAATTGTGATTATTATTATTGAATTTCATCATAGTCTTAATACCTCGTGTGTGCAGAGAGCAATGCTTGTGCTAACCTGTATGAATAAAAATTTTGTCTAAATTAGATAAACTCTTAGCCTATAAAAATATTTAGGAGGAACCAGTACAGAGTTTGA
>NW_010099596.1:0-6853 GCF_000699245.1 Pterocles gutturalis | reverse complement strand
GGGAGAAGGGGGGGGGGGGGAGATGGTGAGAGGGGGTTTGTACCTTATTGTTTTGAAGTTATTGAAGCTAAGTACTTTGATTCAGAGAATAGAGTAATATGTGTGCGTTGTTAGATAAGTTATGGCAGTTCTGAACTGGAAACAATTTTTTTAAATTGATTAAGATGCATTCGTTTTAAGTTTTACAAGCTAAATGCAGCAGATGTAATGAAACGAAATTTAAAAAGTGAGTGAAAATGGGTGTTGTAGCTTTACACTGGCTGGCAGCAAAACACCACACAGCTGCTTGCTCACCCTCCCCCCCCCCTGGGGATGGGAGGCGGGAATTAGAGGGGAAAAAGGGAAAGGGACTTGTGGGTTGAGTTAAGAACAATTTAATAACTAAACTACAGTAGTATTGAAAATAATAATAATGAAGATAATACTAATAGATACAAATATACAAATGAGTGATATGCAGTGGTACTGCTCACCACCTTGGCAAAATCTTAGGTATAGAGATACTGAATTTAGTTAGATAATAGAAAAATACTGTAATTATCAATTATAGTGGGCAGTTATGTCAATTATATTAATGTGTTTGCTTAAGCACGATATTTGTTTAGATTCTGTGAGAAGGATGGCAAGTGTTTAGATAAAGCCAGTGGAAAGATGTTTTAATCTTGGTAGTGAATAAAGCAATCATTGGGGGCAGAGGGTGGGCAGGACCAGTGATTGTTATCAGAGCTTTTTTGACTCTTTTGTTGTTAATTTATAATTAAAAAAAATAAGGTTTAACCTGTTAAAATAACGATTATGCGTATCTGTGAAGTTGCCCACTGTCTGTTTCACTTCCCCTGCTTGGTATTCATTTAAATATATAAGAAAATGATTTATTAAAAAAACGTTTCTATTGTTGCTGAATTCATCAATGGTTAAGAAGGTAAAAACAACTTGACTCAAAGATTTTGTTTATGTAGGAAATGCATCTTTTTAAAAAAGTGCATTCTAACTTGCACTGTAAGTAGTACCATTAGTAGTGAACATCGTAGAGGGACCTGACAATGTATGAATTATTCACTGGTAGATTATTATTATTATTATATCTTTGTTGTTAGCATGCAAGATAATGAACATAATTACTGTGGCAGTGTACTCAGGGGAATGTTCAGTTCTTCCCTCTGTCTAGACTAGGTTTACCAGCTAAAGGAGTATTAAGAAAATATGGATGAGATCTGGTAGCTGAGTTGCTGCTGCTTATTTCCTTCTGCTGCTTTAGTAAATGCATATGCTTTGTACACTTTAATCTTAAAGGTGGAGTTTTTTGTGAGTTTTCTACTTTTGAGTAGTAATAATCTTTCTGTTCTCAGTCTGGCAATATTGCATACTGACTAAAAGGATCTGATGTTTAATTGTAGCAGCACTGTAGAGTTACCCTCTTCTATTAGAATGATCTATTATAGTAAATTAGTATAAACAATCTAATTGCTTAGGAAATCCAGGGTAAAAGGTTAATCAGCAATTTGCCTTTCTTTAAAGGACTTAGCTTGTTATATTATTTGTCTTAAAGAACTTTGCAAGGCATTAGTTTCTATGCCTCTAATCTATGAGGCTGTCCACCTGATCTTAAGCTTTTTGATAAACCAAGTACTTCTATATGCTGTTTTATATTATGATAACATAAATTATCTGTAATAAGCCATCCTAATTAAAGTTGGTAAATCTACAGCTCTGCTCCAATTGCACACTAATCAATTATACACTAATTTAATTCTACTTAGCTTGATACAGTGCATCATTAATCAGGTTCAGGTTTAATACAACAGATTTACTGTATTAAGCAAAAATGTGGTGCATTCAAATAGGGGGAAATAAAGGAAATCACAGTGCCAAACAGTGTACATAAATACTTTGTTATCAATAATGTGTTACAAAAGACGTCATTTTTCCTTGGGGAAGTATAACTGAAACTACTTCTTTCTTGGTGAGGAGATTATTGTTATGAGCTGAAACCACTGATAATATAATACATTTAAGCAGATCATGGTGGTTGCTCTGAATGCTATACCTAATTATCTAATATAGGCAATTGTCTCTCTTCTAGTGTTGTTAAAATGATTAGTTGTAGTTTAAATTTGCCAAAAGTTGCAATGCCTTTGGTGGTAAAACAGTAAAAGCTAGCGACCAAGTAGATATCGTTCTATTCAGACTTCTAAAAGTTTTACCCATTTGTAACTCTTTGTATAAGTTTAGCTTGTTTGCTGCTCTTACCAGTGGAACTGCTGTTTTGATGGACTCTTACGTAGCCATGTGTGCAAGAAGGATGTCTACGTGCTCTGTTTTCCCTTTCCCTCTGCAAGGCCTGCACACGACTGAAATCAGGCGCCTGGAGACTCTTCTAAAAGTTTGAGAGTTGCAGGGTGCAGTTCACTTGAAAAATACAGGTGCCATACAAAGCCAATATGGTTTCCAAAAGTGCTCACAAATAAAGACATTAACCAGACAAGTAGAAAAATTCTAAAAAATACAAAAGAAAGGGAAAGCCCAACAAACAAAAGGATACAAGGTCTGCAGGTGAGGTCACTTAGAAACCCCCATTCCTCTCAGAAATATTTTAGTATAACTGAAAAAGAGTTAAAGGGGAATAAGGGGCTTCAACAGGTATTTCATAAAATGAGATGCTAGATAGACACTAAATTGAATAATAAATTAAGTTAAATTTCAGTCCTCGGAGGAAAATCTGATAGGTTTTCAGATACCTTTGCCAGAGAAAATGCATGAGGACAATTAGGTTGTGAAAAAAAATTTTGAAACCATTACTGGAAAACAGTAATAGAGAGCACACACAGAAAATGGTCACTATGCTCAGGCCTGCCATTCTGGATAACATGCATCTTTAGAAAGAAAGGGAACTGAAAAAGAACTTCGAGCGATTCTGCATGTTCAGGTACAAAAAGATCATGACCAGGTGGTTTTTTTTTTTTCCGTTTGGCTGCTCTGTTGTAGGATCTGAAACTGAACTGAGGAGGAAAAAAGGGTCTTTGAAACTCTTCTGGATATCGTACACTTCATTTCATGTCTTCAGGATGTATCTTTGTCCAGTGGTATCTTGCATTTACATTTTGGGGAAATACTTGTCCTTTGTACAAGCTAAACTAACAAATGTGCAGTCAAATATCAGTTCCAATAACAATGTATGATTGTTCATGAATTTTTTTTTAACACAAGAGATTACTTCTGGGAGTATTTTTAGTGTGGATGTGCCTAGCCATCGTGTCTGAAAGTGATTTAAAATAATCTGCCTTGTTTTACCTTAAAACCAACCAAGAACATTCGTACAAGCAGTTATTGCTATCTCCTCTAAGGTGATAACCATCAGCTATGTGATTGTCTTAAATTCTTCAGTCTTGATAACAAGTATGCATATCTGTGCTGGTGGTCTTTGGCAATATGATCATACGCTATTTTTTATGTACAACTGTTCAGTTCTATGCAATATGAAAAGAATGGTGATTGTATAATGAAATGATGGCCTTGTCTATAGAGCATCATACACAGTGGAAGATGGGACATGTGCAGATGAACGAAAAGAGAGATAGTGGAAAGTGAAGACAGGGTTCCTTTACAGCAGAATTGAATAATCTTCTCCAAGATTGTATTCTAGTCTTCTGTGTAAATTTTCTGACTTTCACAGGTAGTGTTTGACTTATGATCTTAATGTGCTGAGTATATACAACTATAAGTAAATGAATGAGAGTTACACTTGAAACGTATTAGATACTAGATGAACGTGGATACAGAGAAAACCAGATCCTAAGAACAGCTGAGCATTCAAATTAGTATTTTTTTTGCCTTTGCTCCCACAGAGAGAGGATAATTATACCTTTAATCTTTGTGAGATCTTATGAAAATGTGTTTATATTGAATACAAGTGCTTCACTATACAAATTTATAATGCAAAATACCAATAATTTTTTCTTTATAAATGGTGTATATAGAAGATGTAGGGCCATAAGCTGAAGAGGAAGATGAAATAGAAAGCAGCACACACAAGAATGAGCCAAAGTTTTATTTCTAGCTTTTCCTAACTTTAAGGTGTTTGACTTGGAACTTGAGTGACTTTATTATAAAGATTTTGTGCATTGTTAATACAGTTTCACATGTTTTGTATAGCTTTCTTTTGGGTACACACCCATTTTGCATTCTGTTGTAATTTTAAACTTCAGCAATTTTGCTTAAAGTTCAACTGTTTCTACATTAGAATAGATCAGTCAACTGAGAAATCCAGGAAACACAAATTAACTGAAATGTGTTGGAAGTTCATGTTTCCTTTTTTTTTTTTTTTTTGTCGTTTTATATATATGTAATGTTTGAATTGTGAGATGTCTCATAATTGTGTATTGCCTGTTGTCTCAAAATACATGTTACATGTTATATTTTAATGAATGTTTTTAACTCTGCTAATTAGTAAAGGAGAACAAAATTGCAAGTGGAGAAAAAGAACATCATGAATGAAAATCAATTTACTGTATTTTATTAATGAGGTGATAATTTATAATGGTATAATTATGGTGCAAGTATATAACTAGTTGTTTCAGGAGTTCATTTAAAAAAAAAATGCACACTTGCATAACTTACACGGATGCTCTTAAGTATGTGCCAGTCTGCATGAGAATATTCTGCATACCATTCCAGTAGCTCTCATTTTAAGTCATTGAAATGTAACAAGTGATATTTCCACAGTAGATTTGTGTGATAAAAAGGCAATAGTTAAGTCATGATCTGTGCTAACTTCCTACCATCTATGTTTATGCAGTAAAAAAGTGTATGTAATTTTAGTATTTATTTCCCTAGTTTTATAGGGAAGTGAAAAACTTCTGTGAAAACTGTCTTACAGTTGTAAATCAGCATTGTGACTAATGGCTTAGTCTTATATTTGCTAAACAAGTATTTCTGAATGTGTGAAGAATGTTAGCTACCTCTAGGTTAAGACTGTTGCAAAAGTTTCCTTATGTTTTCAAGTATTTCATATTCATGTACATTGTTCATAATGGACTTGTGTTTAAAGCTTGTTTCCCTCTGTAATGTATGAGAACCTATTAATAAGAACCTTAGTTAATGAAAAAATTCTGCAAAATGGACACAGTCCTTAACAATTACAGAAAGTTAATTCAATGGTTATAAAAAGTTACTTTTTAGAAGTAAATGCGTATTAGCAATATAAATATGTTTTAAGAGGAGTATAAATGTTCCAGATGTTCCCAGTATTCATAACTGACCACAATTACATATCACGGCTAAATTGTCTCCCCCCAAAAGCAAGTTCTGCAAATATAGTTGTGCTTTTGAGTATGGCACAAAGCCACAACATAGTCACTTTTAAACCAGAGGAAGAAGAGATCAGGGACATAAGAATGTAAGCTGATGATACTCTGATTCTAGACCAGTTAAACTGCCATCTGTTGTTATGCATACATAGATCTATATACTATAACAAAACCCCCTCTATTTTCAGATATATAGCATACATTTTATTTATATGTACACACATATACATTTTGCCTTATACTTTTTTGTTTTGTTTTTATTATTATTATTCTTGTATGAGTTGAAAATCAGAGTAAAGTGGTTTTGGAGACCATATTTGTTACTTCTGTGTCAGCTCTTTAGATATTGTTGAAGGATAGCATCTCTCAGTATTGTTTGGTTACTAGAATGCAGGCTTTAAACACAACGTACATTTGGCTCTGTTTTGACAATAGAAGTTAATCTTGTATGGTTTTTGTTAAAGCACTGGTGAAAAAATACCTTATTGAGCTATTTGCGGTGTTTTTTTAAAGATGTTTAAGATTTCACATACAGTTTAACTGATCACAGATGAAACTGTAAATTAATACCTCATGAGTTTTACTGACTGCAGGGCATTGTTTGTAATTCAAAGCCACTTTGTTCTTTCCCGCTAGGAAAAGACCCTGCTCAAGCAAACAAATTAGAGAGTTGACAATGGTATCAAACTATTTATTAAAACTGAAAACTCTAATTTTGAGTTTATTTCACTGTGACTTTTATAGTAACCTATTTAGAACATTTTTAAAAGCCTAAATCTCTAGGGGTTGAAATAAAAGATATAAAAATAGTTTAATTGTTGGTCTTAATCCACCTTGGTCAAAATTTTGTACTCAAAGAATTGTATGGCCTACAAAAAGAGAAAACAGTGCAAGTTGCTTCAGCTTAGCTTGTTCTTTGATCAGATGCATTTCTATTCCTATTGACTTGTATATGGTCTTGATACAAATAACAGCTCTATAGTAGAAAACTTTCAAGCATGTTCCGTGTGTAAAGTTTGGTTTTCTCACTACCACTGGTCCTTCTTAGCTAGAGAGAGTCAGAATGAATGTGTTTATTTTCAACCTTCTTTTTTGTCTTGTGTGATCTCAGAAAGGATTTAGAAGGAGGTGTTTTTTGGTTTTTTAAAAATTCTTTTAGTATTTTTACAGTATAATTAGTGAGTAAAAATTGGAGAGGGAAAAAGTTTTACAGAATTTGAGACATTCCTCATATGGTGAGACTGAGTCAAGAGCTCCTGCTAGAAAAAGGTAGGCTTTGTCTGTGAACAAAGTCAAGCTCTTGCAGAGGTATTCCCTTACAAATGGTATATCCAAACTCACAAGGGAGTCACTCACCATCTTCTGTCAGGTAGAGACACTTTCTTTAATCTCTCCACTCAGTATTGCTCTCTGTGGATCATCCCACAAGTCTACATGCACTACAGAAGATATACTTGAAATGTGTTTGAATGGGTAGCATTGCTGTAAGGTGGTGAACATCACTGGCCAGCCTTTGGTATATCATAGAATCATAGAATGATTTGGGT
>NW_010099595.1:0-15187 GCF_000699245.1 Pterocles gutturalis | reverse complement strand
TAATAATTAATATTAGAAAAAAAATGAAAGAATTGTTTCTATGTACCCAGACCACCATGAGCCTACTAGGACAGAAGCAGAATACTGGAAGAAAAAGTAATTAAATTCTGCTTTGCTTTCCACTTCACAAAAAGTTTATCTCTTAAACGAAAAAACAAAAACACAAAAAATCCCCACAGCTCTGCCATCTCCGAAGGGGTAGAATTATTCTCAACAGTGATACTTCCATCTTGATGAGAAAGCAGCAGATTGCCCAACATACCCTTGAGACATTAGTATATACTATCTCTGATAATACCAAGTTATCATATATAATAGAGCATCCTGGCAGAGCAGTATGCACAAGCTTTTTTATCTTCCACTCCCTTCCTCCAAGCAAACATTTTATTTTTACCATAACTGCAGTAAACTAAAGATGAGATACTGCTACTTTTCCTCTGTTCCTCTCCTTTAGCTACATTTATGAACATTTTACTCTGTTGCAGTAAAACAAATAACTTCAAAAATAACTATGAAGTATGGCAGAAATAATTTAGGGCATAGCTATATATAAAATTCCATAGATGTGAACATATATGGATATATGGATATGAATGTAAAACCAAAAATGGAGTAATGTATGGCAATTCTTATGAAAAAAAGTGTATGCTTGTAAAGGAGAAGCAGGTATATACTAGATGATAGTTCTGAATTTCCCTGTTTCTGTGGTTTGTGAGCTATGCTGTATGTGTAACAGTCCTAACTTATCCATAAGCAAAGTCTTATTCATGTATTAATCTACCTGTGAAACAAGCTCTTTTGTACAGAAAATGCTGTTTCAGCTTCAATCCTACATTATCACCCGTTCAAGCAGGTCTTTGAATTGTGGCAAGACACTCTTCAAATGACTGAACATCCAGATTGCCAGATATGAAGATTGTAATGCTATTTTATACAGCACAGGCTTTGAATACACCACTATTTTATGTAAAAAAACTCCACTATTGAGGAATACACAATCCAAACAAGTTCAAGTACTTGGGCAAAATAATTTAGGCTTGAGATACATTTCAATTTGCCTTTATTTGCCTTTATAGCAAATATGAATTTTGGATTAGTGAAGTAATGTGGAAGATAGTGGTATGTTGCAATAATGGTTGAAAGCCAATAAAAAGGGAACCCCCTTGACCTTTCCACAAGGAAAATGAATAGAGAAATCACTCAAGTTTGTAATATAATTTAAGTGATCAACATAAAAGTTGTTTATGTTCACAGTTTTAAGTAAAAAATGGACAGTGTTTCTTGGTATAAGATGACCATAGAAACCTATTTCAAGTCTTTGAATGGCCTCTTCAAAATCAAGTCTGACTTGAGTTCCAATGCCATTTTATCTTAACCCTCTCCTTAAGAGTCTTTCCCACTAAATAGCCCTGATCATTCTACAAGTTCATGACACCTGGAAGACACTGTACACAGGCACTCCTTTTTTCCATGCTGGTCTTGTCTATGTCTCTGAAGAATGATACCATATACCTTGCAGGAGAAACCCTTGTTTAACTCATTCCAGTCATACTACTAATGCACTTGAAAATTAATTCAGTTTTTCCATCCATTACCTGAAACAATTCAATTTCACAGACACAGTCCAACCTCAAGAGCACAGTATCACAACCAGCTAACAGTCATACAGGTCAACTCACTCATGCACGTAAGGCTGTGTCCATACCTATGCGTTTGCAGCTTCTGCTGCTTTCATTCACTGTAACATCACTTTTAGAAAATATTTGTCATTATTTCTCAGAGACTTCATTCTATATGTACCATACAAAACCATATACACAGTATAATAGGATATAAAATGTTATTGTATATGAGCTAATATAATAATAGGTCTCTGACCTCATGGTTTGGTTGCAATTTCTGAGAAACGATACCTGTGTTCCAGTCCCTCTTTCAATAAATATTGAAGCTTTTTTTTGCCAAGGGGAACAGTATCCATAGAAAGACCAATACTGACTACTTCAAATAACTACACAATATGCTTGGAAAAAAAGGAGAGCCAAGGTAAAGTTCCTGCTTCAAAACAATCAGAAAAGGATTTAGATTTGTATTACACAGGTACAACTTGAATAACCTAATTGCGGTCATATAAAGGAGGGAAGGGGAAACTACAATCTCCATGTTGTAATTTATACCTATTTTGTCTGTGAATTAGCTCTTACTTCCAAGTATTTTGTTTAAAAAGTGAAACAATAGAGATAAAATGTTGCATCAGTCAATTTTAATCAAGCATTATGTATTTTTTCTGAAGAGCATAAAAATATTGTACCGATCAAAACAATTTTGCATGGCTTACAAATTAAAGAGGTGGTGAAAAGAAAAAGACAAAAGATATATGAATAATACTAGTCCTTGACACAGTTGAGCCAGTTTAATGAAAATTTTCTAAATATTCAGTTCAAGGCAGGTGCCAGAAATGGAAAATTTCAACATACACAGTTAACATTTGGAAAAAATGAGCACTTGGGTGTAATGTCTTTTGGTGAAAAGCTGCCTGCAGCTTTTGCTAAAGACCATGCTACCAGCTCCACCTCAAAGACTTTATTTATTTATGCCTGCACCAAAACCAGGAAAGGACTGTGCAACAAAACCTTTGATTGCGAATGAAGTTAACAATATTAATTTCTTCAAAATCAAACATACTTACAGACGTATAACAAATAATAATTTTTTGTACTGACTCAGACGTAAATGTTGCACAAAAGAAAATCTGCTGATTTTGATATTTTAAGCAAAATAACTTTGCGGAATGGTAGAAGGGTCACTAAAAACCTTGACTGACTGCTGAAACTATACAAAATTTTAGGGATGGAAAGCAGGGAACACATCAAATCTATTGATAAGGGTCTACATAGAACTTTATTGCCCTGTAGGAAGGAAAAGAATTTTAGGAATCTTTATAATCCTGCTGGGCCTGTAAAAACAGAAACAAAGAGAGGTCAAAGGATTTCAATGGATGGTTAGACTGCAAAGCATGTGCACAGTGAAATACTTTGACATTAGTTTCAGAAAGACAAGCACTGTTGGAATTACTTTAGACAACAGACAGTAACAAGACTACAGAAGCCTATTCATGTTAGTAAGAGTGTTATAAATAATTATAAATTATACATGTTATTAGTAAGAGTATTATAAGTACTATTTCACGTCACAGGAAGTCACAATGCGAATGCACACCAGCACAATCCAAGTATTGAACTTCCAAAACTCAGGTCTTAGGACAATGATGGTAGCTTTCTTGATTATTTTTCTAATTGGAGTGTAAAGCACGTAATTTCAAGAAAGAAACTCCAAATATTTTAAGTATAAATATCTATAATTTGAAACTATTTATCAGAGGGAAGAAGCTGAGCAACCCCTAGTGGTAGCAGGTAACATTCTGAAAAAAAAAAAAGCAAAATTTTTACAGGACTAAAGCACATTCAAAAATACATTAATTTGTAAACACAAATTCCTGTATTATATGCAGTGTCCAAAGCTGACGATAACATTGTGTTTGATAAAATACACTACAATATAGTTGTCTTTCAATATATTAAGAAGAATGTTTTTATACATTTTTTTCAAAAAGATTGCATTTTTTATCCTAGTTCTACGATGTCCTAATGCAGCTACTACCAGATTCAGCATCATCATTTAGGGAGGGATTTGCAAACACTATACCAATGAAATGCACAATGTGCTATTAAAAAAACCCCCACAACTTAGACCTTTTTGCATTTTGTTTGAAAGTTGGTATCTAGAATTCAGTTTTATCAGCTGTCTTCTATAAATTGCTATTTAATCTTCCTTCCTTTATGCTTGGAAATAGGACCAAACCACTAATCAACAACCTTGCCTGTCCAAACTGTACTTTCTGTCTCCTGAAGCTTTTGGAAATTTACTCCAGTTGAGTGAGATTTTATGTGTTAACCATCAGCTGCTCAAGATTCTCATGAACACCCATCAGAACAAAGGAGGCACAAAGACAGATATTAATGTGCGTGAAAACACCAATATCAAAGTACTCAAAATATATCTGAACTGTGTACAGTCTTTCAAAAGTTATCCGTACACATGTTTTAAAAAGAAAAGCCCCAAGTCTAGTGCCACCAATGATCCCATGCCTCCAGCCAATATAGAAGGATGGTGCTTCATAGTGTCAAGGTCATTTTGGACACCATGAGTCCAGATACCAGTAGATAATATTATCATAGAATCATAGAATGGCTAGGTCTGGAAAGGACCTTAAAGATCATCAAGTTCCAACCCCCCTGCTGCGGGCAGGGACACCCCCCACTAGCCCAGGTTGCTCAAAGCCTCATCCAGCCTGGCCTTGAACACCTCCAGAGATGGGGCATCCACAGCTTCTCTGGGCAACCTGTTCCAGTGTCTAACCACCCTCACCGTGAAAAATTTCTTCCTAATGTCTAGTCTCAATCTACCCTCTTTCAGCTTATACCCATTACCCCTCATCCTCTCACTACACTCCCTGATAAAGAGTGCCTCCCCATCTCTCCTGTTTGCCCCCTTCAGGATAATATTATAAAATAAAAGAATGGGTCCAAAATTATGTTCATCTGTTTCCAATAAATGTAATATTGAAGACAATGTTTCCAAAATCAGACAACACTGACAGGCCTAAAATCACACTTAAAAGTGCAGATATAATAAATCACTTTGGAGCTCGGTTCTTCTCGATTTTCATTGTGTTTCTAAGGTGACTTTTGAAACTGATTTTGGGTCCAAAAATTAGTTTAGGCAGAAATTTAATGGACTTGTTACAGGAACACCTCCATGAGTTCCAAAGATGACAAAAAAGGATCTCGGAAGACTTGAAATCAATCCCTAAGAAATCACCATCCATTGGGAAAAAAAATAAGAAACGAAAAAACCCCCAACATTTGACCTATCATAACTATACTGCTATAGCATTTTGTGCTGAACTGTAGCAATCAGCAATGCAGAAACTTAAGTGCAAATTGCAAGCCACCAATTTAAGTTTGGAGCTAGCACAAGACTCCTGTGATAGACTAATAGCTAGCTACTTCAGAGCCAAGAAGTCTGACGTACAAATCTCATGTTAACAGAAAGAAAGACAACATGACAGCTATCTTTGAAGAATTAGTGAAAATATTCCTACAAACATTTTTAAAGATCTCTGATTTCTTATTGAAAAATAGGTATAATTTTACAACAAATAATCTATAGTTAAGGCGTAGTACAGTGTGCTCTCAGGTATTGTCTGCTTGACAAAGTGTGCTTAACAGACCTTTTGTTATTAACACATTCAAGAAACTTTCTGTTACATTGAAGAAGCATCATTTAATGAAACACATTAAAATATCATACCTCCAAGTTGCTGAGATGCTGTTTTTCAAGGAGTTGTTCCATTTCTTTCAGATTTTTCTCGAAGATAAGTTGGTTACTATCCCTGTTTGTTCTACTGCTCTCTTGTATTGTTTTATCCCAGCCAACCATTGCTGAAATCTGCTTCTGACGGAAAGAACCATTTCTAGATGCTGATGAGGATGAAGTGTCATCTGTGGTTCTTGATGAAAGCAAATAACTTATTACTTTGTCTTATTTCTATGTGCCAACAGTACACTTTTAAACATGTTCCTTTCCAAAAGTACACATCATCAGTAAATGCCTGGCAAGTGAAGGACAGCTGTACTATATGTAACTACAGGTGGTGCTGTTAGTACTATCTAAAACTGTCCAACACTTTCCATTTTAAACCTTCTCTTCTGTTATTTCTAAATAGTCAGACATTTCTGATTGGGTTGTTGGGTAACTGCCTTAGGCTGAATTATTCTGGAAAATGTCAGCCAACAGTTTGGTCATTTACAGAAATAGAACATGGAGGTTTATTTTTTTTTTTTTTAAAAAAAAGAAAGAAAAAACAAACAAAATGGCTTTTTCCATAAGGTTGGCTTATATAGAGGATAACTATATACTCATGCTGCCAGATATTCCCTTACTTTGAATAGCAGGAGGCTTTATAGGATCTAGAGAGCCCAACTCTACCGATGATGTCTAATGTCAGTAATGTGGTACATTAAAGAATTTTTGTTTGCTACCTGAGAAAAAAAGTAATTGGAGTAGGTAGTGTAGCTGGGTACTGTGGTCAGGGTGAGCCCAAATTAAGATAGAGGAAAACACGGGCTTCTACAGGGTGAGAATTAGCAAGAATCATGGGGCTGGTTGACACCCAGGAATCAAAGAAGCCAAGAAGCATGTGAAGCCAAATGGCAAGGAAAATGTCCAGTCAGAGACTAGGAAGGCAGGCAGTGTGTCACAAGATATGTTCAGGAAGAAAATGAAGATAGAACTGGAACAAGGGTGGGTAAGATCAGTAGGAATAGGAACCAAGCTTGGGAAAACAAGAAGCAAGAATTAGGCAGATATCAAGGATGACAAAACCAAGAAACAAGTAGCTTTAACCAATAACAAAGGTAGGCCTTAAAAAAAGCAAAAATAACCCACACACAAAAACCTGACAGCTCACAGGCAGATGAAACTTTAGTCTTCTGGAAGTATAACTGTCACCATGTTGCCAGCTATGCTTGACTGGCCAGGTGGAACAGTTTAGCAAAGGACTTAATTCTTTTCCTTTATAACTGTACTCCCAGTATTCTCTACATCCTCCTTTATCCACCCCTCTGGCTCCTACCCCAGCCTCCTAGTTACCAGCTGGGGAAGACGCAGCACATCCTGCGGCAGATTCCAAGATAGTCGTGTGCTATCCTATCTGTACCAACTGGCTTGTGACCTGCCAATAGGTCAATGTGGGCTCGACTTTTAAGCCTTTTTCATGCTAGGGTTACTTATTTAAATAATTTCTTCCTTGCTCAATTGACAATTTCAGACTTGTGGAAATACAATTATCCTTGAGGTTCTTAGCTCTCTCTCAAATCTGTTTACTAGAGGAACACAAGCTGCAAAGCAATATGAACATATAAATTTAATTGCCTTAGGAGATCAGGTTATAAAAATGAAAATCAGGAAAAGAACACACTGTCATCACTACAGGGTGGTGAATTTTTAAAATTATACAAATATAATAGGGAGTGACAGCAATGTTATAGTGCAAAAAATTAAGGAAATGTTAAGTGGTTTGAAGATGTCCTGAGAGAAAGCTGTGAGCCCTTGAGGCACAAAGAGCAGTTTGAAGAAAGATGAAAAATAAACAAATTATAAAGGCAGCGGGAAGAGGCACTGAACTGCTGTCCTTAATTGAGCCTGTGAGTGAAATAAGACAAACGATCAGGAACTCTGAGACAGGGTTCAGAAACATCTACATTTTTGTGCCATAATTTCACCTTATATTTAGCAGTTGGATTTCTTATTTGTTTGTTTGTTTTTAAGGCTGCAATCTTCCTTTATTATGTCAATCCAGTTGAGTAGCTGCAGAACTATATGCATGTTGACTGGCAGATAGCGTTTAAGTATTTATCTCTGAGAGCTACGAAATATTTTCTCAATTACCCAGTTTATCAGCTCCAAACATGTTTTAATCAGCAGCAGAAATGTAATCAAACTGAATATTAATGTCACAATGAAGAACACACTGAAGCTCAAAAGTAGAGAGATGCCTTTTAGGCAGAATTTATCTTTATTCTGAACATCTGCACAATTTACAGCATACAGAAGATAATTATAATAATAGTAATAACAAAAGCAGCAAAACAAAAATAAAACCCTGAACTGAAATGTTAAAGAAATGAGAGAACAGGAGGGCAATAATCAGGAAGGAGTATCAAATACAGCAGATAAACTATACATGAAGAAACTTTTTGTGGTAGGTCAAGGTACCTTAGAAAAAGTGCTTGGGAAGAGTGGAGTATGCAATTCAAATTGTATGTGATATAAAATGAAATTGCAGATGAAATTGTTATCAGGACGTTCAAGATACGTATAGAGGATGAGAAATTTAAAGGAAAGAGATGGAAAAAAGATAAGATCATGGGATGAATATACAAACTGAACTATCCTTGAATGTCAAAAGGAAAAAAAACTGGATGAGAACGATAAATTATCTAGACAGAATAGTTTACACTTCATAGAACAGTGGATAGTTTGATAACCCTGGCAGTCTGAGTCAGGCTGTAACTGAACGGAGACTGGGTTAGCCCCGACTATTCCCAGAATTCTGCTGAAGGGAAATGGTTTGTGTCATCTCCTCTGCTGTTTTACCAAGTGGACACAAACAACTTGAGGATGTTTCATAATGTTTCATTGGAACAGTTCACAGAAATGCTTTCTTTGCCACTAGGGAAATGGCCTATAATTTCTTAAAGAGTAATTGTCTGGTGTTTATTGAATACACTAAGCAATTTACTTCTTTTGATCATAAGAGTAAAAAGAAATGCTTACCTGAAATGTGTATTGTTTCTGCTGGGCAAGCGCAGTCCTTGTGTTAAAACCGATCCTTTAATTTGTTCAAGAGCTGCTTCTAACTGAAAAGCTGCTTTTGTCTGGACTAGAAGGATTAGAGTAAAAAACACAATGGAAAAAATACTTTTAAAATTGGAATATTTTACCATAAATGGTTTGGTTAAGTTTCTTAAGTTTGGAAAGCTAAATCCAGACTGTTACAATAAACTGAGTGGTTTAGCATCATTAGACATGCTGGAGCATCTCTAGTTCCTCTGAAACAAAACCCCAGTCTATTTAAGTGTTTACAGTAACATATGTATTCAATAGTTTTGCTATTTGTTTTCGGACTCACTGCTGAAAAAGTAGGTGGTTAAAAAAGCTAGCACTAACTTTGCTTTTACATCATGTTTATTCCACTCATGCGCTAAGTTTTGGCTTGCAGGTATTTTATAGAGGCCCAGTTGTGACTTACTAGTCAAATCAGTGGGGAAAGAGAGAGTCCAGACAGGCACAAGGTGTTGCCTCTTTCAAGTAAGCAAAAGTAGGGTAGAAAGTGGCAAGAGGCAGAATTGCTATAAAGGAAAACCAAGAAAAAAAGTTATGATTCAGTATATTGCTACACAGTCTGGGCTGTCAGTAGAGCTATGAAGAAGCCCTAAACCAGTACTGTTCCATTTTGTTATTTTAATCTGACACTTGATCTTGAAGTCAGAGACATTACCTCACAGCTGGCGCAACTGCAGTTGGGAGACTAAATCTGTTAAAGAATACCTAAGTAATATACCATATCTTAAGAGTTTCAACACTGGAAAGTTGAGTGGAAACCAGACTTGGCTGATGCTGTTATAAACTCCTGCCAGTCAGCACTGATTCCAAGAAAGCAGGAACTGAGTTGAAGTGACCATTACTTCCCAGCAGCGAGAGAGCAGCTTAAAAAGCTGACTAATTCAGCAAAAGTTATGTAACACATCAGTATATGCTAGGACTGCTTTTACTTAATGATAAACAAATGCACATTCTTGAATATTCCATATTCAGGGGTTCAACTAGGGGATCGTTACACTACCCTATAACTTCCAGTGGCCTTGCAACACCTTGCACCCAGCTGTGAAAGCACAGTATTGGAAGCAATAAGCACACTCCAGTGAAAAAAGTGGGGAAAACCCAGGAAGCCACAATATCCCAAGGAGGTGATGTACTTACTGTGACCAGAACATAACAAAATGTCTCACAGTACAATTTTTAGAAAAAATATTTTTTTTATTCCCTCTACCCGCTTTTGTCGTATGTATCAGATCTCAGCTTCTTGTCAGTTATGTTTTACTTATACTAATGAATTCAATTAATCTGAGTGAAGTTACTTGTTCTGTTTGCCTCAATTATATTCTATTAATAGAAAAACACTTGCATTGTGATTAATGGTTGAATTTTAATTTACAAACCTATTTGTTTGTGCTGGGAAAAAGGCAGTTGAGCACGCTGGAACTTATCAGTTGCTTCCTGAAGTTTAATTTTCCTCTGCTGCAGAACTTGTTTTCTAAATCTTTGTTCTTTTTCTTCTTCTTGCTTCCGTCTCTCTTCAAAGGCTCTGTATTTAAGAAGCAAAAGCAGATAATCCCTGTGTTTTCTAATTACATTTACGGAAATATTAGTAACTTTGTAACTTATCAATTTACAATTTTAGTACAAAAGCTTGCTTGTCCACAAATTAAATACCCTACACTTCAACACTGCCATATTTTTATGGTTTGTGTGAACATAAATGGGACAGCAGGTGACAAAGAAGAGAAACACCATCCTCTGTTGGGTTTTAGCCTCAACCAGAGGTTTGATTCTTTCTCATCTGTGAATTAACATGCAGACTCAACCAGTTCTTGTCACCAATGTGACTTTCGCTGCAGTCTTTATATTACCACATAAATGTATCACAGTGGGCAGATCAATAGGAAGGTGAATTGCAAATGCTCTGTGGGTGTGCCTTTCCTGAGCTGTCGGGGAAATAGTAACAGTTTAGAAAAGAACACTAAGGAACAACAGCTTTTACCTGTAAATATATAAGAGTTAGTATCAACTTCTAATTGTTGAGAACCTTTCTGAAAGGCAATCAGATTAGTAGCACAAAATGGGATAAAGCAGAAAACATTAAACTATGATTGACAGAATCAGTTGTTATATCAAATATGTTAAGTGTGTCGTTCTACTGGCTGGAAAGCTAATCAGGCTTTAATCGAAAACAACCATTATCACAAACCATTCCTTTGGTAGGCACAAGCTTGATGAAGCTATGTGGAATTTTTATGCCTGCTGACAAAATCATCAGCTTTTGCTGACAAACTTAAATTAGCTCCTTGTGTGAAATATACCCTCTACCAATAAAGTTACTGGCACAGTGCCTGTGTAGGCAAAATAATACTTAAATACAGAACTCTTCAAGTAAAACTTCTAAAGCCTGCCATGCACGGATCACTACAACTGGAAACTTCCCGTCTTTAAAGTTCTCTGTGTGCTAGAAATGTGATTTGACGGGTCACTAGTACTTTAGGTAGGGTCCCACTCCTAGCCAGCATTAATGGAAAGAAAGGTAGGAATGTTTAGCCAGATGTTCTTTGTTTCTCTCATCACAATAAGATACCTTCCCATAACTTTAATCACTTACAGTTGCTTCATAGACTTTCTTGCTTAATGGAGCAAAGCTGTTACTTATAAGAGCTACTCCTTAACTCAAGCTATTTTATGTATTCTTCCCTTTCCTTTACTTCTCAGGGAAAAAGTTCAAACTAAACCATTGAACTTGACCCTCATGTCCTGGGTTAACCAGAGACAGAGTTAACTTTCTTCATAATAGCTAGCAAGAGGCTGTGTTTTGGATTTGTGCTCAGAAGAAAGCTGATAAGGGATGTTTCGTGCTGCTGCCAAGGTCAGCTTCCCTGCTCCCTGCAGACAGGGCGGGGGGCTGGGAGGGCACAGCCCCAGCTACTAGCCCAGGATTTGTTCTTCGGTTACTAGATTGAGAACCAGAGTGACCAATAATCTATTCCATAACATACATGTCATGCCCAGTATAGAGGTGAGGACCCCCAGGAAGATCATCCCTTTTGGTTATGGGGCCCTTTCGGTTTTGGATCTCTTCTGGCTCCGGATCGCTCTCCCAAGGCCTTCCCTCCCCACACCCCGGTCAGCTCTCGGTCTGGGACGCTTGGACCGTTATCTCCATTCCGTGAGTGTCTCCGGGAGCAGTGCAACCCCCGCCTGGGGGAATTGTGAGTGTAGTTCCGGGATCGACTCTCCCTGCTCCGGGATCGTTGGCCGGGAACAGGCTGAGCCTTTGGTCATTGGGTGGGGTGGGGGAACAGTATCACTGTGTATCACTCATTTGTATATTTGTATATAGTATTATTTTCAATATTATTGTAGTTTAGTTATTAAATTGTCCTTATCTCAACCCACGAGTCCTTTTTTCCATTTAACTCTCCCCTATCCTCCCCTATCCTCGGCTGGGGAGGTGAATTGTGTGAGCGGGTGTGTGGTTTGGCCCCCAGCCAAGGGCTAACCCGTCACACCCTCCCTAGTATCCCTTCAAAGTGCTGACTGATCACCTGTGAAAACAAACAGAAAAATAATTTGAAAGAGGTACTATTTATTTTAAAAAGTCTAAAGGCTGTAATTGCGTGATAGTGAAAAACAGGAAAAGGGCCATTCCCAAGCACACACTTTCACAGGAATATCCACTTTAGTCCACTTGGAAGCCAAAGTGCAGCAGAGAGACACATGAAGAACTTTCACTATTTTGAAAATTCATACATGCATAGTTGTTGAAACATACTGAAACTAATGACTGAGATTGCCCAGTTTTATGGACAAATTATTGCATTTCATTAATAGAAAGTGAAGACTATATACATATTTAAAGTGGAAATGCACTGTAAACAGATCCCATGCAGCTATTCAAACCTTAACAAACTTGCATTTCTGCCATCATTATGAGTACACCTTAAGACTCTCTCCCATACCATAAGGGGAAACTGGAAGTTGTGTTACACCTGATCTTCCTTTCTTCAGTACTACACCTCCAATATTGCCAAGGTCAAGCTCAAGAAAGACAGTGGTGGAACATATTTTCATATGCTCATATTTTCATATGTTTCATATTTTCAGACAAGATATGCAGAAGGATCCACTGCTTCTGCTAATGTATACAGCACTCTGGATTAATGTTCTCCAAGGTCAGAAATCAAAATGCCTGTGAACAACATAAGCAATTACTATTTCCACTTTGGAAGTATATTTCCCTTAGGAAGCTCCAGATCTCCCAGCAGCAGTATTCTTGGCAATTATCTTGGATCATAAGAACTGCTGAGACTACATCCTGTAATGTATACTGATGGTAGCTTAATTTTTTTTTTTTTAAAAAAAAACTATTTATTGCAAGTGACAATAGTTATAATTTCAAAAATTCAGGTGAATTTCTACAATTCAAGGTAACACTTCTTCTAGAGATGAAGTTAAAGAACTCTACAGGTCAAATTAAAGATAAGACAGAAGACTGACTTATGCAAAGAAAAAGAATGAAAATACGATGCCAACACTGCAAATTTCATTTACAAACTTCAGCTTGTCAGAAAGCAGGAAAGGCTTTACTTGAGGTGTGAGGCAAAGCCAGATAAGCAGTTTTCCAAAACCAGAAAAAATCTGCAGAGAACTCTATCCACATAAAATGTCTTATTGCAGTTTGGTTAAAATATCACAGGAACTTCAATTGTTCATACAATCCAGAAGTTAAAACTAAAAAAAGTAGAACTTGAGTTCACTGTCAACTTTCAGTATTCCTGTATTTCACTCACGTTAAAATCTAATACAGAAATCCACAATATTTTACATCTTTATCCTGACTAAAGAAATAGGAAAATCACAACAGAGGAAAGAGACTTACTTATCCTAGTAAGTACTTTAAACACATTCTTCTTGATCCCCTTAACATTTCTAGAAGCTGCTCAAGAAGGCCTTTCGTTGAACTGTAGTTGTTAAATTCAGACATGTGGGAAATTCTACAACTATGCACCTGGAGTAACTCCAGAGTATAACTCCAAAAAGGAAAGAGTAAATTCTGACAGAGTCTTTATTTATGTATTTTTTAAACTATTCTGGAGTATGACTTAGCTGCACTCTTCCACATTCCTAATAATTGGCATTAAAAAAAGACTCTTGTTCCATGTTCCATATAGCTGGAAATGGGCAAGTCCAAATGCTGATGCAAGAGGTCTTTTTTATCACAGCTCATCATGATCACTATTTGGTTTGGATTAAGACATGAGGGAGAAAAAAAGATCTTATTTTAAATGTAAAGAAATACTTTAAAGATATTCAGTGAAGCCTGCATCATTAACTTCTTGACCTCACAGAATGTAAATTGTGACACCCAAGTGCATTATGTAAAATAAATAATTTTACAAATGCACATTGACATCTTACAGAAAAACAGTTAAAGCAAATGTTTGTTCATCCACTCTCCTTAAGCCACCAGCTTAGGTTCATATCACAGATGTAACATTGGCAAAAGAGTATGGCTTTAAGATGGAGAGTTAGCAGAAGAATTTCCTGACTGGTGTTGTTTTAACCCAGTTATTCTGTCTACTATAAACAACCCAGCAGTGCAGCAATTTTTGAAATGACTGCCAAAATGTTTATAGTGAATTTGGAATAGGAAACTTAAAATATTTAGCAGTTTCATATATACAGATATTATGTGGAAGGCATTTTTATGTTAAAAACAGTATGACCAGATGGTGGAACTATTTCCTGGTTAATTTTATTAAATTATCTTCACAGTTCAGTGATGGATGCTACATTCCCAGGTGGACTAAATACTTACTGCTAGATGAAAATAAAAAAAAAAAAGAAATATATAGAGTGCCTATGGAATGCTCAGAAATGAACCTTTTGATAATGAGTGTGTATTATTCATCCATTGCCATATCATGCTTGCAAACCAGTGCACAATAAGGTTAAAATGGACGTAGGAGGGTACTTCTATACTCAATGACTACAGCAAGCTCAAGGAAAGACGAGTGGGGTGTCACACTCAAAATCCCCTGCATGGGCAAACAGGAAACGCACCGTATATCCTTAAAAGAATATGTGGAGGTTGCCCATAAATCGATTTTTTTTGTTAAAGTGAGATACTTACCACAACCACAGGGGCACATATTAACTCTGTTCCCTCATCTTCTCTGATTATCATATGATGAAGACAAAAGGACAGCCCCAAATTGCTGTAAGAGCTTCGGAAGGACTGACCCCTACAATGACAAAGGGTTTACACAGGGAGCTGTCCTCCAAAATGCCCCAAAGGTACACAGGAGGGCTTCCTGCACTGTCCCCCAGTTGTTACACTCCAAATCTCATTTATGGGCAAAAAGTAAACACACCCTATATAGAGCAAATACTTTTTTTTTATTAGCATAACTAAAATCTTAAGAGTCTAATCCCTATTAATTCAGATATAATTGTTACAAAAAAAATAATAATCCAGTTAGAATACTCCTACACAGAGAAAGCCTCAATAATAGTGATACCACATTTGAATTGTTATTCACACACTGAGTTTCTACCCCTTTTCCTGATGCTCACGCTTCCACTGCTCTTCTGCGGCTCAAGGCTGGTAGTTTCATTCTGGTGGTGCTGAGGTGTTATGGTGAGCTGTCAGCGCTTGGGCCCCTTCTCCAGGGGCAGTATGATGTTCAGGTTAATGCTTTCTTCTTCCTTGCCTCTGTAAGGGCAGAGCAAGTCC
>NW_010099594.1:0-2135 GCF_000699245.1 Pterocles gutturalis | reverse complement strand
ATATATATATATATAAAATAAAAGACATATAGAGGTAATTTTAGAGGGTTTAAAAGCAATACCTGACAAATGTCAATTTGACTAAAATTCCTCTAATTTATATATGCAAGGATTGATTTCTCCTTGTTTTGAAAAGAAGTCTCTCATCCTGCATCAAATTATCTCCCAAATCTGAGTATATAATAGGGCTTGAAGTCTATTTCGCAAATGTGTTTATATCACTAGACCAATCAGCTTAAATGCGTGTCTTACCACTCCATATAGTAACCATAATGTACAAACATATATGAAAGATCTCTGAAAAGTAAAATAAAAAAAATCTTTGACAAATTTGTAAAGTGCTTGAAAAACTTTCTTTAAATAATGTGTTTTTAGAATAATGCCTTTGGATTTCATTTTTTTCGCTATAATTGCTTAATTAATCATGAAATGCACAAAAGTAGAAAATACATACAGAATTCTGTTTACGAAAATTTTTTACTGATCCATCAATCCATTGTTTGTGACTTTGCAGTAATCGATAAGTTCTGACTATGTCTGGGGATGACTGCCATCTCTAAATTTGTTAAAGGACAAATTGTCTATGAATATGATAGGTTTACGAACATTAAAACAAGTTGATAACAGAAAATCTTGACAGAATTGTATTAATTAATGGAAATTTGAGTGTGGAGAAATCTTTTTAGTTAATAAGAGAAGCAGTATTTTTTTTAATTCATTTGAACAAAATCAAAATGTGAAATTTGGAATCAACCTCATTTTTCATCTGGAGAGCCTGTGAAAAATTGTCAGAATTCTTCCCTAAACCAAACCACAACAGATATATGTAAGCGCATGCACACATAAACTGAAATAAAAAGAGAAGATATTAAACAATACTGAAATATTGCAGAAATACAAACAACAAAGCACAGATTCAATATATCCTCTGTTTTACTTCACTGAACATCACATGAAGGTAATATGCTCTTGGGACAACCTAGTACTATCACTAAAGTAATTCTGTTTGATTGTCTAAGCATATTATTACATATTTAAATTAAATTAATGCATATAATTTTGTTTCAATAAAAGTGAAAGTTGAAGAATAGTTGTACTTCCTAACTTTAATTATCTTAAAAATTAACTTTTTAAAGTGTACAGAACAATAAAGTAATCAAAATGATACATTTAAGGGCAATTTTCTTTTTTCTTTAAAGCCAAAGGTATATCTTCATCGAACTTTCTATTTAGGGCTGTAGGAGGCAGTGATACCAGTGGCAAGCGCATTACCAGACATTTTCTGATAAATATGTCTTGCTGGAGAACATTAATTCATCTCAATTGAAATCATGGACAGGAAAATGCTTGCTTAAATGACTTTCCCAATTGGAATTGTGCTTGAAATTGTTAACACATTGTATGTTGATTTTTTTCTAAGAGTGTTAGTTTGTTGTTTCAAATAACATCTAAAACCAAATTTATTTAATATACTGTGAAGTTTTTTGGAATTGTTATTGAACAATTATTGAAATAAATTAAACAATTTTATTAACTTAGAAGTAAATACAAAAACATTTGCATTTCCATGCTCCCTAAATTATGAGAAAAATAAGGTTGATTAAAAAAAGCATGTGAATATTCAATTATCCTGAAAATAATGTTTCACAGTACAGATAGATAAACACATCAGGACCTTGAAACCTTACTTATAGGATAATTTAACATAAGTATACAATAAAAATAGTAATACTAGCAGCCTAATCACACTTGCACCACTGTAACTTGCTTGATATTTTAAAATTGCTGGTAGATTAATTTCCTCTAGCCTCAGTGCTATGAGAAATAGTGAATAATTGTTACCTTTCCACCTTTCCTTTTTTTTTTTTCTGTTTATTTTCCAAATACCCTATCTCATCTCTTTTCTAAGCTAGAGAATCTCAGTGTATTTTGATCTTCATTGTATAGAAGCTTCTCCTGAATCTCACTATCCTTTTCTAGTTTTATCATGCTTTTTGAGAGAGAGTGAATTTGGAGGCTATAGAACTACCAGTTCTTTCTACCAGCTCAGTTTTTATTTCATATGTGGGTAAACAAACTATTTATACCATACCACAGTGAATATTTTAGGATTTCACAGAATCACAGAATCACAG
>NW_010099593.1:0-10992 GCF_000699245.1 Pterocles gutturalis | reverse complement strand
CAATCTCTAACATTCTGTGATTCTGTATGTCTGTGATGCTCAGTTTAAGAAAAACAGTACCAGTGGTAACTGCTTGTTTAGAGGAATGTTGGATCTTGGGGGATACACCACCACCATACTCATCTTCATCTCTTGAAAGTTGCCCCTACTTCTGAGTAGTGCTAGCAACTTTGTGTTGTTTGGTTGTTGAAAAGTTACAATTTTAAAAGAATCTAAAAAACAGAATTATTTTTTTAATAAAATGGCAATTTTGTTGTGTTTTTTTAAAGGAAATCTAAAATAATTTTCCTTATTTTAGGTCTCTTTACAACTGACCTTTTTTCCCATTTCACTTCTTTAACTGTGGAACAGTGTGTTTGAGCTTGGTATTTATGTATTTCTTAGATCTGTTTATTAGCTCTAGAAGAAAAAAAAACCACAAAGGTGAAAATTCACCTCTGCATGTTACTTGTTTTCAGGCTAAAGCAAATTCTCACTTTTCCTTTTGTAAATATTATAGTATCTCATAGCTTATTATCTCCTGTCAATTCTACGGAAACTAACACTGGAGTGTCAAATGAAGAACTAAAGCAACAACTTCGGGAAGCTCTAGAGGTTAGTAACTGTGCCAAGTGTGCTGCTTTTGAAATCTTGTTTTCCTTTTAGTGTAGCAAAGTAAAGCACAGTGACAGTTTACCTGAAGATCTTGGCATGTCCAGAGTCTTAGATGGATTCAGGTTCTTAAAATTAGAATGGTATTTGAAAGCCTCATTAAATTTTATGCTGGGAAATCAGAGTGTGAAGTGCAGTTTATACTCTGGAATTTTTTTTTTTTTTTTTTTTTTTGGGTGGGGAAGTATTTTTAAAGATGTAAAGAACATTAAAAGGATTGTACTTATTTTCTGTCAGGTTTTCTTTTTTTTATTAAGCGTCAGGCCTGAAAATCTACAGTGTAAATGGAATAGTCTTTGGATTTTTAATCTGCATTTTTGTTGAAAGGTAGTTAACTCCTACATTTTAATTTTACTGGGGTTAAATGTGTTGATCTGTTTGCATCAGTCCAGGCAGAAAGAGCAGGGTGATCTCAGCTGTAAAAATACACACCTCATCTACACTGTGTTCGTTAACCTCAGGACAGCCTGTGTTAGGAACTGTGGTAGGTTGTTTTCAAGCTGTCTTAGCATGAAGAACCTTGAGTGTGCAGCAAGTTAAAATGTCAAGGAACCTTACTCATTTTTACTTAGACGAAACTGATAAATTGCCAGTGCTCCCAGGTACAATTTCAGTATCAATCGCTGAAGTAACAGAACTGTAAGAGCTATGAAAAATACAGGCATGCATAAAAACATGATTGGCTTGTACCTGGGGTAGGAATCTGTTTAGTTGTTGTTGTTTTGTTCTGGACAAGTAGTGGCTTTGATCTAACAGTCCTGAAATGATACCTGTGCTATAGAGTGTGGATATTTTGTGTAATACAGAGTACATTATATTAATGTAGCATTTATATTTTATTATTTGTAATATTTATTATATTCTTTATCTGCTGCCTGTATTTGCATGCCTGTATATCTGCTATTCTGTTTTGCATACTTATTTTAAAGCTCTAGACATACGTTGGTATATAGAAGTTCTTTAGCAAGGAAGAACTGCAATATTTAGTGGTTTATTTTCCACAGACACTGGAAGAGAACAGAAAGAATAATAATTACAAGTATTCTTCTTTAAGGATTTTCTGCTGGCATGCACTGTTAACATTTCTTCAGTCAGAAAAGAATCATATAGGGTAGAAACAGAAGACTGAAGAGGCAAATTTACATTTCTGTTACAGTCGAGTTTTAACAGGATTACCTTGGCTTTTACTCTGTGTACCTATCTTATTTTGCTTCAGGAAGCTGAAATTTTGAAAGTTGAGCTTGAAGCATCTCAAAGACAGCTTGAAGGAAAAGATGAAGCCCTAAGAATTCTGCAGAGCATGGTAGGTAAAGAAAACTGAATAAATCTTCCTGACGCACCTCGTCAAAACCCCCCAAGCCTTAAGTTCTTCCCAGGACTATAATTTAAGCCATTGAGTCTGCAAGTGTCTACAGACTTGGCTATGATTTCGTCCTTTTTTCTGCATGGAACCTTGCAGACTTTACTGTTGTAGCAAATTCTCATAATTTTATCTTTAAGGATTCTTGAAGATTTGTACATTTAACTTAAGGAATAAGGCCTTCTTTCCAGTCTTTTAAATTATATATTTTGGCAGTGTTTGAAATACTGCAAAGCATAGATGTCTTCAGTTAACTACTTCATCTGTTGTCTTAGAGGACAGTATGTACTAAATGTTAGGTCAGTCTTTTGTTCACAGTTTGTGATATTTTTATTCACTGTCATAGTGAATTATGTTGAAATTAGTTCCTGTTTTTTAGCCTACTTGCATACCCCATTTATAGTTCTGCAATTTCTACTCTCAGATATTCTTAGTAAGTTACACCTGGATCAAAGTATGATTATGTTGTACCCAGTTTTTTTAAGAGTTGATTTTGAGGACAAGCCCTGAAGAAGATGTGATCTCATTTTAAATGATGCTACTTTTTTCAATAAAAAAGATTACGGGATCGAAACACAAGTTTGTTCCGCAACATATTTAGTGACTTGAAATTAGAACTCACTGGGACTTATAAGCAAGTTGCTAGTGTTTGCAATTCTGCATGCTCCTGTTTAAGAAAGAATGTGAACTTCTCTTGATGTAAAACTGACAATTTGGCTAAAGCCAAATTAAGTAAACTTAATGATAGTTCAGTATTTGACAGAGTTGTACTTTTTTGCAGGCAGTATTTGATAAAGCCACTAGCCATACAAAAGCAATGCTTCAAAAAACTGAGGAAGAAAAGAGAACTTTAGAAAAGGTAAGGGTGCGTGTTTCCTTCACACCTGTGCAAAAAACATAGACATTCATTGCTATTAATAGGGGGTTATCAGCCTGTTTATTTAAATCAGTACAAATCTGACATGAATTCCAGTTTTTTTTGAAAGTATTCTTACTCCCTTGTAGTAGAAACGGAAAACGTTCATGTATCACTCTTTTAATCTTAATGTTTTTATCCTAAAGTGTGTACAAATAACACCTGAAAGTTACCAGAGTTCTCTCTGTACTTTCAGTTGGTCTCTGTTGTGAGTTTCACAGCCATTTGCCGTGAGTTGTGCTATTTCTTAGTTACTAAGCTGGAACTTTGCAGAGAGTGTAAGAAGTGGGTGCCCAGTTTTCATAGGGAAGATGGGGAGGAGGAGGAAGGTGGCATTGAGCTACCTTGTTAAAATTAGTTTTATGCTTTGTTTCTCTTCCTGTGTGACCTTTCCACAAAACAGTTAAGGGGACAGGGAAAGGTGACAGTGTGGGTTTGTTTTTGTCATGCAACACGGTCTGAAATCCATAGATCAGTGATGCAGAAACTTTTTGGTGTCTGGCACTAAACATATTTTTAACAGTATCATAGATTGCCATCATCGTTGGTCACCTAGGTCTCTGCCAGTGCCCAACTCAGCACCAAAAGCTCTTCTTCCTTTCAGTAGGAGGCTTGTAATGAACTGCTGCAGGTTTGTTTTGTTTCCACAGGAAATAAATATCTTGCAATGGGAAATTGAATTTGATCAGGATAGATTTAAAAACATAGAAGACACATGGACAGAAAAATATGACAGGTATTTGACTTACACTGTGTATCTTTGGGTTGTGTTTTAATTGCATTGAATGCTATTTGTCATCTTTCTTGTGTTCCAAGCTCGCTTCACTGGGTTTTCTGGGGTTTTTGTTTTTTCATAATTTCCTCCCAGATTTAGGAAGATTTATTTAATTTTCATGCTCATCACATTTGTCTTTTTCAACTAAAGCTACTAAAATTGTTAAATCCCAATTCTTTAGTGCATATATGGTCTAGCTTTGTTAGGCTGAGTTTTCATTTTCATCCTATTAAGTTATTATGTTAGCCAGCTGGAGACAGACTGTCCTTATTTACTTTAGATGTAAATGAGGCATGGAAAATAATGGTATGTGCATGCGTGTGGAAATATCATTTGCTGGTTAATCATTGCTTTATTTTCTTGCATTGTAGGTATGAGCATATGTACAGGTAAAACAGAATGCTTTTGAGAGAGGCTGATCAACTGGTTCTTTGTTTAAATAAGAGTCAGTCTGGATGGACAGCAGGTGTGGTTAAGCAAGCAGAAGATGACACAGGCACTAAACTAATAATGTGATAACAGACCTTGAAAAATGTGACCAGCAGGCTAATTTATTTAAATGTAGGAAAGATATATCTGATGTCTACCTGTCAGATTTACAGTTATTCCAGCGATCTTTATTTCAAATTTTCAACCTTAGAATCAAAGAATAAGCCAAAAGTTGACAAACTATTCATTTGTAAGAAGAATTTTGTTAAGATGTTGTGTCTTGTTCACAGGTTAACTTAGTTACACTTGTTAAGGGATACCTCATGAAAAATCCTTTGGTTTTCCTGACTTCAGAGAGTAGGAAGTGTACCAGGTAGTTCAGAGCAACAAAATCAGTGTTAACTATTGAAATCTAAAGACATGGCTTCAGAAGAGTGCAAGACAGGAGCTCAGTCTGCTTTGCAAAAAGGTTTCTGATATCTGAGACAGCAGGATGAGAAAAATGTGTATTTCCCTTTGTTTATTCAAGTCAAATAATTCAGGTTACTATTTAGTTTTAAACAAAACCATGAAGTTGCAGTATGCCACATTTAATGACAGCTGAAGAGATGCATAAAAAAAGTAGTATTGCTTTAACATTTAGGACTTTATATTCCCACTTTTCAAGAAGGAAATACTTTAATACTTCAAGGAAAAATGTGTTATAAATGCATATTTTATGTTCTCAGGTTGCAAAGCTTGAAAGTACAGCTGTTCTTGAACAGTATTAAGAATACAGGAAGTTTACTTTCTAAAATTAAGACCAGAGCCATATTGTCACATGTCCAGTAACAATTCTGTTCTTTCAAGGAAGTAAGAGATTTCTAGCAAGTGCTCCACAGGTTCATAACTACTAATTTATTTGAGTTTCTAATGGTAATGTGGTACTTAAATTCACCTCTTGTTATACTCTGAAGTTGTTGGCACCATTTACTTAGACGTGAATTTTTTTTTTTTTTAATTTTCTTTGTTAACATTCACTTGAACATACCTGGACGGATTTAAATTGGTTGTGCAAGGGTGTGGTTCATGAACAAGGTGAGCGTGTTTGAACAGCACATGCTATCTGGGTTGCAGAGAAACCACTGTATGAGTGCAGAAATTCCTGGGTTTGCTCCCTGCAGAATAACTGCCGCCCAGATTAACGAGGAGTGACTCCACAGAAGCCAGCCTGGCATAGCCTGCTTTCTTAGCCTTGGTTCTGTGTCAGTCAGACCAAGCCTACACACAAAACTGTCTTCAGAGAGTTACTTAGGTGTAGTTTTAGGTTGCTTATTGGTCCCTGGCTAGCAGATTTGAAGGTACAGTTGTTTTGGAAAAATTTTTCTTTTTTTTTTGTAAAAAATTTTACAAGTGAGGAAACTCTATGTATAATGCTGTGTGGATAATATCTTGTCAAAACGAATACTCGACTCTTCAGTTTTGATGTTTTTCTTCAATCCTTTCAGTAATCCTAATTTGCAGAAATATTAGTTACAATGTCATAGACTATTTTTTTTTATTTGAGTGCCATTTTAAGTATTTTTTTAAAAGATAACACAACCTTTTTTCTAACTTATGCAGGATATATTGTGAAAATGCCGCTCTTAAGGAAGCATTGAAACTGAGAACAGAAGAAGTTAAAACTCTTAAAGATGAAAATGCAAGTAAGCCACCAACAGCTATTCCTCTTCACATACTGTTTCTCAGGAATAATTCTGGATTTAGCTTCGAAGGAAGCTTTCTTTCTGGATAAGTCTGTTGTTACTGGCAGGTGGTGTTAGTGGATATGCAGAAACCCTCTTTAAACAGACAAGCTGTGTTTGGTTTTTTTCTCATTGTCACTTATACTGAAAAAAACCAACATGAAATGATAGGAAAAGTCAGGTAGGCATAGCTTAAGGAGTAGATCAGGTGTGAAAGAAGTACACCTATCTTATCTCATGGGCACAGTGACACCCTGGGTGTGGAGGGACAAAATTGGTCCGTGCTTCCAGTCCTATCCTGGAAGAAGGTAATAGCAGGCAGGGGAGCCGCCGAGTGCTCCTGCTACAGCCACAGTCTGCATCAAGAGACATGCACTTTTAACATACTTACACAAAGATTCCCATAGCACAGACTTTGAAGGATTCAGATTGATGGCTCTATAGGGGAGGTTTTCAAACTGCAGGTTGTGCAGTGGTCTGGCTGGGTCAAGTGGCTCAAGCCCCTTTCCCTTATTTTGTGGTTTCCAAAAAGCTTTAAAATAGCGGACATACATCATTATTTTCCCAATATTGTGCTATTCTAAAAGAGCAGCTGCCTTAGAACTAAGTGTACAAAGAGAAGAGCTCTTAATACGGAGGCAGAGTAATACATGAGATGGTATCTCTGTGAGCGGGTTATTACCTCTAGGAAAACACAGAAGACAACTAGGATCTGAGTTTGTAGATCTACACAGTCTCATCACATTCCCAAAGTGATGATTAAACTACAGAACCGCTTAATTTAGGTGTAGTTATACCCAGAAATTCAGAAATGGGAGCAGTAGACTTTTTAATCACTTTTCATGTTCTATTTCGTAGTCCTGAATCAGCAGTGCTTAGAATTTCTTGCAATGCTAGATGTGGGACAACAGAAGGTTGTTCAGGAAAACATGTCCTTGAATAAAAGCGACATTACAGATTTTACAGGTCTTGAAGTAAGTGTGACTTATATGTTCTTCAAAATGGCTGGTTCAAAGATATGTTTATATTCAAAATATATAGATAAATTTTGCTTGATGATTATTTAACTGTTTCTTTGGATCCATTTTTAGCTGATGACCATATGCCCTTGCATGGTTGTGTTCTAATCTGTGGTGCATCATGATTCCTATCTTGCAAAGGCAGAGTAGACAGAAGGAGCATCAGGCTATCTTTCACAAGCCAGCATGCTTAATTTTTTCTTCCTAATATCTTCATTTTTAACTCCTATGCCTACTGCTTTACTTTATTGAGTGAAAAAAAATTCTAATTAGGTCTGCAAGGAGTAGCATACACAGGCTGACAATATTTGCATTTAGGTTGTCATGCAGAAAAATACATTTGACATGTGTGGTTGTGAGTTAGAAGAAATTATGCCTAAATCTCTTGTAGCTTGCTTCCCCTGACCCTTACACTCCCTTTATAGTTTCAGGATGGTTTTTTGCTGGTCATCCAGCATGTCTTGTATTAGATTTGTGTATGCAGATAGCTATTTAACCTGTGGTTTGTTTTGGATTGTAAGCTGGCAGTTCTTGGGGCGTGCACCTGCAGTACTTCCAGGGGCCAACCCTGTCCCTGTGCAAAAATGGCAGCTGTAACTCGAAAGCAGCTTCTTCAGCTCAAGCAAGAGGTAATGCTGTTTGTTCGCAATGCTTGTAATGCCCTAACCTTTGCTGATACAAAACTGTAATTGTTATATCCATCAGATTTACTAGTGCAAAAATAATTCTTTTTCTCATTTTTTTTCTTCCATGCATATTTTTTAATCTAAAAATATGTGTACACTTTAAGAGGATACACTCTCTAAAATGTGTCTGCAGTGTGAGCGTGGACTGCCACTGACGAGGATGACTACCCTTTTCCTTCCTTCGTGGTGGTGTGTTCCACCCCTCCTTCATGCTGACACCAGCACTCACAGGCCCCCTCATCCAGCTGGGTCAGGAAGCTGATCTTGCTGAAAACTATATTTACATCACACTTCAATCAATAACATGATTTTCAAGCTCTTAAGGCTTTTAGTTCAGTGGAATTCTATAGTTTTAGACATAAGAATTTCTCTTGTTATTTGTATTTGACTCTGGAAACGTGGTAACCATCCTCGTGGTCCCACTGCAGCAGTTCCAGCTGACTTACTGGTTTTGAAAATAAGTACTGTCATGTCCCTTTTGTCGCAAAGTTATTACCCCTGACATTCTTTTGCTCCTTTTGCTCCTGGTCCAACTGGCATGGGACATTAAAGCCCTCCTCAAGCTCTTCTGCACGGGCAGAGATAATGGGCACTGCTGGCAGCTTGTCTGTGTAGATGGGTGGTGGTGTGTGCATGCGTGGAAGGGGAAGGACTCCAATACACATTTCAAAACGTATTTCTTAATGTGGCAGGAAAGCACTTAGTTTGGTTTCTACTACTTCCTTGATTGTATTTATTTAAAAGTTTTCTGTGTTGATGGTTTCAGTCTGTCTCTTTGATATACATTTTAAATCTTCTGTTGCTTCCAAATTGCTTAATATGCTTTAACTTTTCTCTGAATTAAAACCAGATTGAAAATTTGAAGAAGAGTAAAGATGAAGCTTATATAATGGCAGACGCCTTCAGAATTGCTTTTGAGCAGCAGCTAATGCAGAGGAAGGACCAAGCCCTGAGGCTTGCAGAAGTGGTAAAGGTTAAGAAGGAAACGAAATTTATGAACTGGAGACGTCTGAAAGATGGTGGTAATGGGGCATGCTATGTATCTGTAACAGTTGACTAGAAAATAAGTTAACTGACAAGTGGCACAAACAGACTTTCTTATTGCATTGAATGTGTGGTTGTGGCTTAATTGCTGACTGAGGTTTATGAAGAGTCAAGAAAAAGGAACAAATTTATGTCAAAACTATAAATACGTTAAATAGTATGTCATGTAGTTGAAAAATTTCTACCAGAAGTTTCGCATATGTAATGTAGTGTGTCTGTGTATAAGTGGAATATATAAATGCTACTGTAGGACATTGGAGATGCCAGTCTAGGCTTTTAATGTAACTTTTTGTTTTTGCACATTCATGAACTGTATCATGTGAGTAAAACAAAGCTAGAATAAATAAGCTGTTGTGCAGGATGACAATAACATTCTGGATTCTAAAGATGTTTATTATGAGAACAGCACAAAAAAGCTAAAGTCTGGCGAGTTTAGCATGGCAATTTTAGATGCTATCAACAGTTCAATGTGCTGCTGGGTTTTTTTCAGACAAGCTCTATATATGTGTTAGGGATGGAGGAGAAATGCAAAAAAAAAATATACTGAGCTTTCACTGAAATACTAAATAGATTTTTTTCTGAGTTTCGAGAACGTTTTTAGTTTTTTATTATGCATGTGTATCTACATTGGTATTTATAGTTATTCTTACACTTAACGGGTTACAAAGTGAGTTACAAAGCCCTTTGTAAAAGAGGAAGCCTTCTAATTGTCCTTTTCTTCATTAAGAAAAAGGATAATGAGAAGTATTTAAGTGCTTATGTCATGGTCAAAACCATAGCAGAATTTAGGATTGGCACTTCAAGATCTATTTGTGGTAGACATTGACCTGCAGGTGCCAGGCTTTAAAGTTCGGTGTGTCTTCTAGATTTCTTGAGCAGCCTCAGGATGTGATACTAAAACAGCATACACCTTGAATATGTTTCCCCTATAACAACATCATTGTTTCCAAGAGCTATATCCTGATATATATGTTTCATGATTTTAATGTCTTTTAATAATTTTAGAAACTTTTAAACAGCTTATGTCAAGGAATCTTTTTTTTTCAGGCTACCTACTGTGTAAAAACAAACTACCATGAATTATTATTTAACTAGAGTGTCAAAGTGTTATTTTCCATACAGCAATAAATTTATTTTCAATTTGCCCATATATATGATGAAAGGTCTATTTTGCCTTTAAGTGAGGCTGAGAGCAGTGTTGCATGCAAGTAATCTGCTGTATTATGCACATACAATGGGAGAAGCTGTAGCTTGCATTGCCTTTTTAGAGGAGATTGTTCAGAATCCAGTTTTACACATGCATGTTTTATCCCAAGGTAGTTTTTCTTTTCCTAAGTTCCACAGTTCACGTACTTTTGTTTGCCCTAGGATGTGTCAAGTTACACGGGAACAAAACCAGTCTGGGACAAAAATTATCCAGCCTCCTTTCATCAGATGTGGACTGCAAGAAAGTGGAAGAGATAGACAATCCTCATGAAATCCTGAAGATGTTAATAGATTTGGTTAGTGTTCTGTTAAACTATTCATCATGAGTCCTTAGGGGAGCAAATACAACAGTGGATTTACATATACTGCCTTGTTCTTTGCTTATAAACAGCTTTATTTTCTTTCTCTTTTTAAAAAATACTCAGGTAAATGACAAAGAGGAGGCTCTGGCTCATCAAAGAAAGGTTAGTTACATGCTAGCTCGTGCAATGGAGACAAGAGAGGGTGTTTTGGAACCAAGTAAAGGAAATGGCATGCTGGGGCATCATCAGCACGAAGCCCAGGGGTCACCGGGCCCCGTACATGCCTGCTGCCAAAGCCTCCCTTCCCAAAACAGTATTTCCTCAGCTCCCAGTGCAAAAACATTTGAAAATCCAGTAAAAATGCTTCGAAAATCACACTCCTGGCCATCAGAGACTACGCACAGTGACGAAAACGACATGCGTGGAAAAGCAGATGCAACTGTAGTGATCTCCAGATAGCGGCAATAAATTTGTTTTTTAAAAAGACCAACTTTGTGGAAATGCCTAAAAACACCGTATGATTACATCACCGGGGGCCGAACTAGGGCACTGCATTAGCTAATGGGGCAGTAACTGTTGGTTGGTGGAACAGCCCCGGTTAATTGATGTAACGGCCATTCCCATACAAACTGAAGCCGTTTCCCATTGCCAGAACCCCTTCCCGAACTCCACGTTACCTGGTGACGAGGCTGACGGACTGACAGTCACGTCACCGCAGAGGGTGACGTCAAGAGAAAAGCCGGGAGCGTGGTGGCGCCCTCTGCCGGCTGGGCGCGGGAGCGCTCGTTGGGGGGGAACGTGTCAGTCACACCGCCGGCTCCGCCCCCGGGAGGGGCACAACACGGCTTTTGCGCAGGCGTGGGGCTGGGATGGGCGGGGC